>NW_008355811.1:1246686-1264451 GCF_000622305.1 Nannospalax galili
ATGTAGTATACTTTAATGGTGTTTGGATTCCCTCCCCTATCTGTGCCTCTCCTATTGCCCCTCACCAAATTTAATGCTCTCTCTCTCTCTCTCTCTCTCTTTCTCTCTTTATATATAAATACATACTTGACCTATAGAATCTAATTTGTATCCCCAAGTGTCGTTCAGTGTGGGTTCATCTACTGGAGCCTGGTTAACCTACCAAGAGTTTCATCCTTGAAAGAGAATGTCTCTGCTCCTCCCAGAAGCCATCAATTACCACAATTTCTTTTGGTTGCATTGCGGTTTCTTACCCACTTCCCCATGTGTATACTGGGATTTTGTCTGGTTTAAGCTTGTGTGGAACTTATACATGCTATCCCTATTGTTATGAGTTCCTATATGAGTAACTGCCCAGTTGTCTGGAAAACTGTGTTTCCTTGTGGTCATCCACCACCCCTGTCTCTTAGTCTTTCTGCCCTCTCTTCCACAATCTCTTCCACAATGACCTCTGAGCCTTGGGAGGAAGAAGCTTGAAATAGGTGTCCTATTCATGGTTAAGTACTCTGCAGCCTCTTATTCTTTGAACATTGACCATTTTTGGGTTTCTATGTTAATAACCATCTCTTGTATAAAAAAAAACTTCTCTGGTGAGAGTTGAGAGATGCATTAATCTATGAGTGTAACAATAACTTATTAGGAATCAGTTTAATACGATAATTATTTAATAAATAACTAGTATTAGGCTCTGCCTATGTCCTGTGACCTGTCTAGCCTCAGGTTCCTAGGCCTGATATCAATGTCAGATATGGGCTTCATCCTATGAAGTGAACCTTAAATCTAATTAGTGAGTGGTTAATTACTCCCATAATATTTGTGCCACTATTGTACCAACGGGCATATATTACTAGGCCAATTGTTATTGTAGTTGACAGGATTCACAGCTGGGAAGGGTTGATTATTTTTTCCTTCTGGTAGCATGTACCTTCCCAGAACTGTGAAAGCTAACAGGTAGAGATGAAGCTCTGAAGTTAGAAACAGCTTGAGTTCTCCTTGTTTGTTGAACAGCTCATGTATGTAGTGTCTTCAGAAATAGGGTCTTACCAGCCAAGAACCAAGTCTTGAAAGTTGTCCTCTGATCTTCACACCAGGACCATGAGGTATCTGTGTTTCCCTTCAAATAAATAAATAAATAAATAAATAAATAATAGAAATTAATCATCCGTGATAATGAGTATCTGTTACTTTCTCATTGCTATGACAAAACATCTTGACAAAAGCTAAGGGAGAAGGGTTACTTTGGCTCACAGCTACAGAGGGATAGAGTCCATCATGGTGGGGAAGACATGGCAGCAGGCAGGGAAGGCATAGCAGCACAGCAGGAGGCTGGCTGGTCACATCGCATCTACACTCAGGAAGCAGAGAGGGGTGAATGCATGCTCAGCTTCCTTTCTCCACATATACCATCTAGACTCCCAGCCAGTGAGTGGTGCTGCCTGCACTGGGTGGGCCTTCCTATATCAGTGAACAACTCTAGATAACCCTCTTCACTGCTGCCCAGAGGCCCTTCTCCCAGGTGAGTCTAGGTTCTGTCAAGTTCAGATCTAACACTAACATCACATATGTCGCACCCTGTGGCGTTTCACCCGTTTCCCTCTTAACTCATGCGGTTGGGCTCTTTCTTCTCAGGGTTTGTTTGCTACTTGTACATTTTTGGGTAAAATGTCCCTGTGAAAGTTTTGCCAGTTAAGGAACACTGACTGGGGTCTTTGTTTGGTTATTATTGTGTCTGAGGGTTATTTTCATATTCTGCACACAATGCACTGTCAGATATGAATTGCAGATGCTTCCTGCCCAGCTGTGGCTGGTCTATCATTCTCTTAAGTGTTCTGTAGAGCAAAAGATTTTAACTTTGATGAAACAGATCAATTTTTCTGTATGGATCGTGCTTTCAGTCTCTGCTACCCCCAAGTCCTGAAATTTCCTCCTTTTCTCTTCTAAACAATTGTAATCTTTCATTTCCATATTCTGACCTTGAATACTTTGAGGCAGTTTTCACAGAAGGTCTGAGGTTCACATTGATGTTGTTTTTGTTCAATTGCTAAGATGCTGTGTGGTGAAAAGTCTTTTCTCTCCCGTCAACAGCCAGGCAAGCAAAGGCACGGTAAATAGTGAGCGTTACTACAGAAATGATCCTGATCAGCTCACACTTGTTAAAGGAATGTTATGAAGGCAGATTAGAGGCCAGGAGGGGCCTCACTGTCCTTAGCCTCAGTACAGGAAAGGAACTTTCATGGTGTTGGTTGGTCTAGGTGTGGTGCTGACATCTGTGTTTCTGACCACAGGAGGCATCACCATTGCTGACACACATTGTTGTCTCCTGGAGCTGTGGATAGTCTAGCAGCCTCCATCCTGTGTAGTCGTCGGGTACCAGCATTTTCTAGGATCCTGGGGTTCCATAGTGCTCCAGGATGGAAAACTGGGTCAAGGTCAGGTTCAGAGCCTCTGAGCTGGAGGCTTAGCTTTTCCCTCCCAGGCAGGGAGACCAGTGCTGTTCAGCTCACAGCTGCTCTGACATCCACCTCCCATTGGTGGCCTGTGGTCTGCTGAACTCCTTAACTCCCTGGAGAGCCATAATTAGGCTTCTTAGGCAAGGAATGGATGAAAATGGCATTCTCACAGTAATGAACTGTTGCTCTCACCGCAGAGCCAGTAAGTTTATCAAAGTTGCAAATTGAAATCAATAGAAGTCACTATTCTCTGTGTGCATCACAGGCACAGGCAGGTTTGTGCTGGAGGAAAGCCAGGGCTTGCTCCCCTGAGCCAAGGCCTTGACCTCACACTTGTCTATACTGGGAGGCAGCTCAGCACCACCCTGCAGGTGGGGGGCCCTGGGGCAGCACCTGCACAGGGACACAGGAGAGGAGGGACCATGGGAGCCCATGGGTCACTATCCAGTGACCTGAGTCATCTGAGTCCTTGTGCAAGTGTGATTGAGATGTGAGTGTGAACAGCTGGGGGACCAGATGAGAACTGAAGAGTTCCCCTCATGCCAGACGTGAACCTGATGCCCCTAGGTCACAAGTCAACAGTTATCTCACAAATCACCACGCATGTACACGGCTGAATCTGTTCAAGAGCAGCTGGTCTGGGACAAAGCTGTGATCCTAGGTCACTGTGTCTGGAAACAGACGCCTTGTTCCAATGTTGACTAAAATGACAGCAGGTGGTAGAGGCAGGCACATACCTAGTACTCTTCCCCTGTCCTGAGCCCCAGTGCAGGATTCTGATCACTATGTGAATCACTAGGACAGCAAAGCCCTGTGATTACCACAGCATAGCACACCTTTGGGTTGAGACCATCACCAGCCTGTGTTATAGGTATGAAGATGAAGCAGGTGTGATGGTGCCAGGTCATTGAGACTGGGGATGACTGGGAACCCTCCCAGGTGGGTTTAATTTTCTAAGAGCTCACCTAGAGGAGGGGCTGCAGTTTGGGGTTTTTAGACATGGTACCAGCTGAAATGGACAGATGTGGCCCAATGTTCTCCTGTCCTACCCCAGGAAAACTGACCCACTGGGGTCTGAGAGACTCACTGGCTCTCAGGGGAGGCTCTTGGAGGCTGCACCAGGGCTGGAAAGTTGGACAGAGAATCTCAGCTTCAGAACACATGTTCAGGAGGAACATGTCCTCCTGGCCATTAGAAAGCAACTTCAGAGTGAGATTCCAGGACCGCACAATATCTCTGGTTGCCAACAAGCAGGGCCACTCCCAGAGCAGCAGCCTACCTGGAGGAAGCAGATGGCAGGGCATTGGCAGGAGTGTGTCAGTAAAGGGAGCTTCAGGCTTGAACAAAGCTTGAACTCCCCCCACCCCCAGCTCCCAGCTTGCTCCTCAGAAGCCCTTTCTCCCTGGAGACAATGGAAAGGCCCCCACAGTCTGAGGATTCTTGTTCCTGCTTTGCCTGCCATCTCACCCTCTGAAGATGAGCTGCAGAGAGGTGATGGGTGGGCAGAGTCCCAGCTCCTTCCATGCCCTGTGGGATGTGCCAACTGTAATAAGACTCAGCAGGATCCTACACTGCCACAATGCAACACTGTCCAATCGGAATGGAGAGGGTAGGCAACCAGGATGCCTAGGCCAATCAAGATGGAGTATAACATACAGCCTGGAATGTGAGCTAATCAGGATGGAGCACTGACCTATCAGATGAACTTGGGCTAGTCAGCATGAACCATGGAAAATGGAGCATGATCCCATCACAGAGGGCAAGGTCACAGACCTAGGGTTAGTGGAGCTGCGTATGGGCTGAGTGTCTGTCCTGGGGCCATATTGCCCAGATACCTTCTTGTCTCCCCACCCCAGGCAATGGGTCTGGTGACAGGAACCTGGAGGATCCAAGCTTATGTCCTACTTCTGCTTGCACTGGGGACACCCCTCTAAGAGAGGATTTTATTGGGCAGAGGGGCAGGAGCTCTGGGTTGAGCTTGTCTGTCTGTCTGTCTGTCTGTCTAGAATCCAGGGACCTCATGCAGCCTCATTGCTCAGGCTGGATACATCCTGTTCCGATCGTTGTGAAGTCCTGGACTAGCTGATCCTTATAGTACAGATGAGTTACATGTATCCCCAGGAACTGAATGTAACTTGGTGAATTAATTTTTAATAGTCAGTTGACACTTATTGTAAAGGATGAATGTCCTTACTGGTCCTCATCCATCCCATCTTTGGGGCTGAATGCAGGACATCACTTTAATTGCAATACTGTATGTGTTTCCTGCAGACTTTATGGCTCTGCAATTCAGTTTATCATCGGGGACACATTTACAGCACTGTCTGCTGCTCCAAGGAGATCCTCCACTCCTTGCTAGGCTCTGATAGAAAGAGGAGACCCCAGGACAAGCGTCCTTCACATCCCATGTATCTCCTCACCTGACTTTCTGCTCAAAGCCTGGCATCTGCTGGTATACTGCAAGCAGTGGCTACATCCCAGGCGAGATAGGAGGTCCACGGCTTCATGTCCCATGCTGTGCTTCCTGGAGTTCTCCTTGCTCAGTTACATTTCAATATCTTGCTCAAGGACCAGGATGATTCTGGCCACTGGAAATTATTCCACCAATTCCAATGGCCCCTCCACCTCTACCATTCCTGTATAGTTGCTTCCCCAGAGCGCCTCACCCACAGGTGGTGATGCTGTACAGCGGGGAAGTCAGCTTTGGGGATGAGTTCTACCTAGCAGCCTTCATCCCAATGCCTTCACATCCAGCATTCTGAGGATGTGCCCTTCCTGACATTCAGACCCTTTCTAGTCCAGGGGCAGATCACAGGGCCAGGTCTCAGCCAATCAGCACACTGTTTTTCTCCTAGTACATGATAGAGTGGGATTTCACAAGGGCCAATCAGGTGCCAGGGATCTTTCAGTGAACCACTCTGACTTGTTCTACTGTATGTGACCTGATGTGGGTGTGGACACAGGGAACCAGGGAGGAGGCTGCCTGAGGGTAGCATTGCCCTGGAAGAGGCATGGCCCAAAGATGTCTGAGACCACAGGTAATGTCCTTGGCTGCTTACTATGCTTCTTAGGTGGGTCAACCCATTCCCTTTGGGGTTGAACCAGGGTGTGCTGGCTTTATCACTAACAAGTGAGAATGATGCCCATTTCAGAGGACATCAGGGGATGGAGAGAAGTGCCTGGAGAATACAAGACATTGCCCAGAGCCCAGGACAGGATCATGAAGAAATGAGGGATACCTTTAGAATAACATGCTCCCTCCTGCTATGTTAACTCCATGTCCCCAGGATGGAGCAGGTGGAGCTCAGTGCTCTAGCACGTGACAGGGACTCATCAGAGGGTGAGTGTCATTCACAGATGTCATGATCTCGTCTCTTTCATCATCACTCAGGTATCAGCATCTCATCCCTGTCATCATTACATCGTTCTCACCCTTGCTTTCCTGTCACCATCACTCCATCACTCTCATCCTTGCATCCCTATCATCATTGCATCATTTTTACCACCCTTTATCTCTATCATCTTCACTTTGTCACTCTCACTGCTCTGCATCCCTGTCATCTTTACTCTCACCACTCTGGATCCCTATCTCCACCCTGCATCCCTGTCATTATCACACTATCATGGCCATCATCATTACATTGCACAGACCCAGGCCTGGGTGTGGTTCCTGTTGAGTGTCTTCTCCTCGGTCTCCTTGTTTGCTCCTGTCTTCTTCCTTCACTTGTAGATCAGTTCATCCCTGGGACCACTTCCCATCCTACCTGCCCTCACTGGGTAGGAATCAGTGCTGTGGCTAAGTCCCTCATAATCATTGTTGCCCACATAACTGAAGGTGGCTTGCTTCCTTTTTTCCATCCCATCTTCCCAAGTGGCACTCTAACAGGTGCTGTCTGGTGATTGTTATAGTTTGCCTTCAATTGCTGTAACAAAACACTGGCCAAAACCAATTTGTGGAGGAAAGGGTTTCTTTTTATCTTACATCTCCTGGGTCACAGTTCATCACTGAAATAGCCCAAGGTAGGAACTCAGGGCAGGAACCTGGAGCCCAGAGCTGAAGTACAGGCCATGGCAGAACACTACTTACTGGCTTGCTCCCCTGGCCCATGCTCAGCTCGCTTTCTTATACAATACAGAACAACTTGCCCAGGAGTGGCACCACCCACAATGGGCTAGTCCCCGCCCCGCAACATCACTCAAAAATTAAGAAAATACCCCACAGACATGGCCACAGGCCAGTCCAATGGAGGCAGTTCCGCAGTCAAGGCTTCCTCTACCCAGGTGTGTCAAGTTGACAACTAAAGCTATCCAGCACAGTGACACTACACCAAGGTGCTCAGTAAAGGGCATGATCCTGTTCACATCCTACTTGGACGAGCGTTGGAAGGATACAACAGCGAAGCTCAAGCTTCCTCCCAGATGAAGCTTTCTGTCACTCTTTAGTCCCCCTGTTCAGTGTCCCATCTGCTGTGTCTCATAGTCAGGATTCTGTACCCTGCACTGGTCAAGGGAGGATTCCTGGATGAAGGCAGACCTTGGGATGGGGCACAGCCTGAAAATCAGGGGTGAGGGGCAGGTGCTTCATCCCCAGGAAACATGGGTCTCCCAGCCTCAGTTTGCTGAACCCAAGATAGCTTTGACAGCTAAGATGCTTTTCCCAGAAATGAGTGATGGAAATTAGTGTAGGTTCACTGCCCAGCTTGGAAATGAGGCCAGGGATAACACATCATCCAGATCGAACATAGGCTGTTAATTTACATGTAATTTGCATAGAGTCCTTAAAGTTTTTTTCCAATCTCCCTTCCCTACTGCCTTTTCTGGACCCAGCTCAGGGGAGGACTAGTCCTTTCCTCATTAGATGCCAGGCAGGACAAAGGCTACATCACAGACATAAATGGGTCCCAGGAACTGTGGCATCTAAGAGACAATAGGGCTGACCTGGGGGTACCTGCTACCTTAGAGCCGTCCCCAATGGGCTCAAGGGGAAGGGGATCCCTGGACTTGGGGTAACCATTCCTGTATGCCCTCCTGGGACCTGGCCCTGGGCTTTTACTGCTGAGTTCACTCTTAGGACTGGCCTAGCCTGGCACTGGTTAGGCCCATGGGCCTCTGTGTAAGTCATATGGGAGACATAGGAGGCCTCTCCCAACAGGACCGAGGAGGATCCTTGGGAAGCTTGGAGACACCCTGAAGCCCAGGTTTCACCAGAAGATTTCCATGAGTCCAGGGGTGGAACTCAGGCTCTAAGCCTGAGGTCCCACAGGTTTCCTCTGTGCATCTGTCTGAGATCTCTTGTTTGAAATCCTGAGGGACCAGCAGCCTCACAACAAACTTATGGGACACAAGGTTTCATCCTAACTCCCTAAGCCTGAAAATCACCAAGATCTGTGGGGTCCCTGTATGAGAAGTAATAGCTGGGGAACTGCCCACAGGACCTGGTACAGGCAATAACCAGGGACCCCTTCAAGATCACTAGGAGGGGACTGGGCTCCTGATGGGAATCCCAGGCTGGGAAGGGTAGGTGGAACACTAAGTATCAAAGACAAGGTCTCTGGAGCTTTCTGGTAGCTGCAGGCAGCTCCAGGTTGGGTTTAATTTACTGGAGGTAGGAAGGCATCTTTTCCTGGTTGTGGTGGGTAGATTTCAGGTGAATTCCCATCTGGATCCTGAGACGCAGGCAGGGCTGCTGCAGGAGCTCCAGATCAGGTTCTGACAGGAGCACAGCACAGAAGTGAAGATCAGGGCTGGGCCACTTGTGTTCTACACTCCAGGGTTGACTGTTCTGAGCCTCAGGTTGCCCATTTGCAGGATGGCAGAGAAAGTCCTCAAGGCTCTTCCCTGGGAGGAAGTGTGCAGGCATGGAGTAACACAGACAGACATGGAATAACACAGACAGGCTTGGAATAACACAGAGAGACATGGAATAACACAGACAGACATGGAATAACACAGACGAACCTGGAGTAACACAGACAGACATGGAATAACACAGACGAACCTGGAGTAACACAGACAGACATGGAATAACACAGACGAACCTGGAGTAACACAGACAGACATGGAATAACACAGACGAACCTGGAGTAACACAGACAGACATGGAATAACACAGACGAACCTGGAGTAACACAGACAGACATGGAATAACACAGACGAACCTGGAGTAACACAGACAGACATGGAATAACACAGACGAACCTGGAGTAACACAGACAGACATGGAATAACACAGACGAACCTGGAGTAACACAGACAGACATGGAATAACACAGACAGAACCATGGAATAAGACAGACTTGGAATAACACAGACAGACTTGGAATAACACAGACAGACATGCAATAACACAGATAGACTTGGAATAACACAGACAGACATGGAATAATACAGACAGACTTGAAATAACACAGACAAACATGGAATGGCATGGACAGACCTGGAGTAACACAGACAGATGTGGGATAGTACAGATGGACCACATGAAGTCCTAGGAAGCCCCATATGAGAACATTCTCTGTTTTAATGAGTACAGTCTAATCTTGTGTATGTTAATGACTGGGGTTAGGATGAGGTTTTAGTTTGCAAATTGTCTTCTTTGCAGTAAAGGGCTGGTGGTTGGGACATGCCTCACTACTTGACTTCCTGTCACTGAGGTGCCCACAGCAGGACCAGGAGGGATGGAGATAGGCCCCACCCAGGCCTGTCTCCCACAGCTCAGCACTGGGGCCTGTCCCAGGTGCACCTTGGTGCTGCGCATTCTGCCTTCTCTGGGAACAGAAGTGAAGGAGAGAGGTGGAGCAGGACATAGGAACTTGGGCTACAAGGCCCTGCACTCCATCTCTGGCCATGCAGGCCTGCAAAGCCATCTGCCTTTTCTAGAAAGACCTGTTCTTGTCACTGCTGAGCCCACAAAACCTGGAAATGCCCCTTGGCACCTCTGCTGAGGGTTTCACTGCCCTTACAGAGTCCTGGCAGCTATGAAGGTTTGGTAGGAGTGTTTTCCATGTTGTCAAAACAAAAGTAGTATTTACAATGTGTGCATCAGCCTGGCTTTTTAATGTGAAGAGCTGGCAGTTGGATCATCAAACAAACGTAAATAAGTAGGCTCATATGCATATCTTCTGCAGGAAAAGCTGCAAGAAAGGAGAAATGGGACCACCATGAGATACCTTGATAGAAAGGCGTGCAGTGCCAAGGAGCAGGGCCAGGGCAGCAGGGAAGGGAGAGGAACCCACAGACACTGCCGCACTGCATACAGTACTAGTAAATGGGAATGAAGGGGGCATAGGTCTAGAACATTCTGAGAGGCACGTATTTGTTTCCAGGGTCGTAAAACCAGTACTTCTCTTTATTCTTCCTCTAACTCACTGTTGACCTTCCTCATAGCAAACATAGTGGCTCCAGAGGTCCAGGGTCCTGTAGGGTATGCCCTTGGGGTGGACAACAGGAGGAAGGTAGTGGCCCATGTGTAAACGGGTCCATGACATCTGCCAAGTAGTCTTGGGTGGCAAGAATTTGCCAGGAAATGGACATGGGACAGCAGGGGTCTCCATCCAAGGTGGTCTATGGAACTCTTGTCCCCACTGCCTTCTGAACCTTCTGTCTTTTCCTCCCTTTGTTCACTCTCCCTGAGACATGAGCAGACATCTACTTTTGCTGTATAGGGCACCAATGACAGACTAAAGAAACAATTGCACCCAAATCTAGCTTGCTGAACCAACGACTTTATTGAGGTTACTTACAGGTGGCTATCAATCCAGCAAGGGTGACCATTCAGGAAAGCTGCGTCACTGGAGCTCCCTTCCTGCACACCTTGGAGACAGCCCAGCCACCACAGAGTATCCTCGCTCCTGGAGTTGTTACTGCTTACATAACCTTGGGGAGGGCCCTTGGGAATCTTAAGTTACATGAGTCTCTCTCTTCCCTTAAGGAGAGTGTGTTAGTTATTTTTCTGTTGTTGTGATAAAACACTGACCAAAAACAGCTTGGGGAAAAAAAAGGGATCATTTTTGTCTTGCTCTTTCAAGTCACAGTCCATCACTAAAGAAAGGCAGGGAAGGAATTTAGTTTAGGAAACTACAGGCAGGAACCATGGAGGAAAGCGGCTTACTGGCTTGTTCCTGTGAATTGCTCAGCTACCTTTCTTTTTTGGTCTTTTTTTTTTTTTTTTGAGACAGGGTCTCCCTGTAACCCCAGCTGTCCTGGATTCACTATGGAGACCAGGCTGGCCTTGGACTCACAGAGATCCTCCTGCCTCTGCCTCCTGAGTGCTGGGATTAAAGGCATGCGCTACTACACCTGGCTCTGCTACCTTTCTCATATAGCCCAGGCCTGTCTGCTCAGGGATAGCACTGCCCACAGTGGGCTGGGCCCTCCTAGTTGACAAAAGCTAACTAGCACAGGGGGGAGTATTTCAGTTTAGAGGAAATGGCTATACAACTCTCCTCTCCCCACGCCTTTCCAGCTGCCTCTTTATCACAGCAGCCTCTGGACTGAGCAAGCCCAAAGGCCAGGTGACCAGGGGTCCTGTCCAGGGTTCTGAAACTCATTGTGCGCTCAGGATGGGAATGGGAATTCTGTGTCTGGCCTAGATGCTTCTGAGCAGAATCCAGGAAACACAACTTCACCTTAAGGCTGTAAACGGGGAGCATGCAGTCATGCATAATCTCAGTTTGTGTCCATTAAACACGTGAGAGCATGATTCTGCACAGGGCCCTGGGCTTTTGAGGAGGATGGGTTTAGCCTTGCCTGGAGAGTGAGACCAAGGAGTTTGGCCTATGCACATGCCTCAGAGGACCAAGGAGTCAACTTGAAATATGAGAAGGTTAATGTGGCGGCCCCAGAACTCACTTGGCTCTGTACCAGCTCTGGGTGCATTTTCCCATCACCAGGAATTGAATGTGGCTTTAAAAACTTTTCGTGACAATAAGTGTAAATAAAATCCAGAGTATTGTTGATGAGTGGTGTTCACAGAATCAAAGGAAACAGATATTCTCATAACAGGATGTCAGAGGAATCTGCTGAAGTCACAAGCACAATGAAGACACCAGGAGTCATGGTCAGAAACATCTGTTGAAGGCTCTGGATAGTGCATAGGATGAGAAATTAATGTATAAACATAGAACTGAAGTAAATACACTCATTAACATTTGCAGAATATGTGATTGTCCACATAGAAAAGCTGAATCAACCAATGTCACAAAGAATGGGGAAAATTCAAATCACAAATAAAAGTTATTTATTATCAGTAACCAATTTGAAAATTAAGACTTCACTTAAAAGAGTAGTGAGACATGAATGTGGATGAGTAAATCTTGACACTGTGAGGCCCATGTGAGGACAGCTGGAGAGTATACCTGAGAGAGATAGAGATGCTGGACAAAGGGAAGGAGGGAGGGCTGGAGATAGACCTCAGCTTGTAGAGGGCTTGACAACATGTATGAAGCCATGGGTTCAGTTCACAGCACCACATAGCCAGACTTGGTGACACACACCTGAAATCCCAGTCAGTACTTGGGAGATAGAAGCAAGAGGATTTAAAGCTCAAGGTCATCCACAACTACTTAGTGTGTTCAAGGCTATCCTCAGCTACTTGAGACTCTGTCTCAAAAAGAAGTAAAAGAAAAGGAGGAGGAGCGGGAGGAGGAAGAGAGGAAGGACAGACCACATTCCTGAACAAAAAGTCTAGCATCAAACAACCATTTGCTCTCCACATGTTGGCCTATGTGCTGAGTGCAACACAGATCTTGTTTAAAGGAATGTACAAATAGATTATAAAATTCACCAGGAAGTAAAAAATGCAGTAGCAAAGGAAGGGGAAAGAAACCTAAAAGGAAGAATGAAAGTAAGAGGAGATCATAGTGATCCAGCTTTAACTGTGTAGGGGATGGAAAGTCTGCCGCCAGTGGAGCTGTGACGGTGATGATGGTAGTGATGAAGATGATGGTGGTGGTGACAGTGGTGGTGATGCTACTGTTGATGGTGAGTGGTAATGATGACGGTGATGATGGTAATGTTGCCTCACCCCAAGAAATGGAGACCTGGTGACACAGTGGCAGGGCTCAGAGCAGGACAGGGCCCACCACAAATGCTGTTTAAAATGTACCTATTATTGTTACTGTTATTATCGCAGCAGAGAAAATAGATCAACATAGCAGGTGGACAGCTCCAGGCACAGCAGTGCAGAGTGAAGCTCACATACCAGGAAGGAGCTGTGACTCATCTGCGGCATGCATGAGAAAGTCAATTCTTGCTGAAGAAAAGGTGAAATTAAGCTTCAGCCTCACACCATCCCTCAAAAATACTTTCAAATGGATGTAAGCATTAAATACAAAACAAAGCCATAAAACCTTTAGATGAAACTATCTGAAAACACAACCTGAGGACACACAAGACTAACAAAGCCCCAAGCTGCAGAAGACTGAAATAAAGAAAATACACGAAATCTCAAATTTCTATAGGATGAAAGATGTTGCTAAGAGATTAGACAGGAGGATTTCCATCCAGAATATGTAAACACTTTGTTTAACTATGTGAGAAAGATAAGCAACTGAACAAGAGCTCAGCAAAGGGGATAAATAAGCCATTCAGAAGAGAGAGTTCGAACAGCCAGCAAACTGAGAAGGTGCTTCATAGAGCACAGCCATGGGAAAACAGGTCAAAGCAAGATTCAGGGCATGGCTGTCTCATTGAAAAGTTTGAGAGAAAACAACTAGCAAGGGTTAGCAAGCAGGCAAGGACAATGTTCTCTCACCTCATAGGCAAGAGGTTACTGAGCATCACAAGAATTTTCATCCTCAGTACTGAAATACGAACGGTAATGATGACAGTAAGGACGATAGTGATGGTGGTGATGGTGATGATGGGGATGGGGATGGGGATGGAGCTATTGCCCCATTCCAGAAAGAGGATACTTGGTGACATCATGGCAGTCTACAAAGCTAGGCAGGGCCCACCATAATGCTGTTTGGTACATCTCTATTATTGTTATTAGTGCCATCCCACATTTTGGGGTAAACGGAGCTAGCCATATCTCCCCATAAGACACTTCATCTCCTGTGCTGGGTTACCTCTGCTCATGGAGCCTCAGCCAGAAATGATCAATGATCAATTTGATTACATGAGGCCATGAAAAAGACTGATTAACTTGCTGAGATGGAAAAAAAATCACCTGGGAAATGGGCCTCTGGGCATGCCTGTGTGGAATTATAGTCATTAGGTTAATTGAGGTGAGAAAACCTACCCATTATGGGCAGTACCAGTACCTGGGCTGCACTCTTGGATTGTAAAAAAAGGAGAAAGATAACTGAGCATAAGCACGTCACTCTCTGTTTCCTGACTGCAGATGTGATGGGACCAGCCACCTCACGTTCCTACCACTAACACTTCCACCATGATGGATTGTGCTATAGAACTGTGAAAAAAAAAAATAAACTGTGTCGCCCTTAAGTAGCTTTTATCGGAATATTTTATCACAGCAACTGGAGAAGTAACTAAGACAGCTGGGAATACAGTCTTCAATCTGGAAATGTCCTGATTCCAATGTAGCCACCATGGCTGCCCCTGGTCTGATGACCCCTGATCTTTGATAAAGCCTCAGTCCTCTGCACTACCATCCAGATGCATCTCTGCTCTCAAACCTTGCTGTACACATGGGTGTTTGCTTATTTCGGTGGCACCCTTGTTCGTGTAAAGTAAAAAAAAAAAAAAAAAAGAGTGCTTTTTCTCCTGTTAACCTCTGTCAGCTTAATTCACAAGTCGCCAGCTACCAAACCTTAAGAGGGTGGAATAAATGCTTTTCTCTCCCGCGGTGTTTAGAAATAGTTTTTCTCACCTGTGTCTCCATCTGCTCACCCACAATCAGTGGAGATTTCTCAACTAACTTAGTTCTGGGTGAGGGTTTATAAAAGCAAACACAGAGGAAAGATGGTCCTGGTAAACCACTGCGCCAGCAATTTCCATTTTAATGCCTTTCCCCAGACTGCTTTGAGTTGGGGTGTTTGGGGCCATGCTGATCTGTGCAGAGAGAGGTAAGGAGGAGCCTCTGGCTAGAATTCTGTGGAGCTCTGAGGGTGAGGTCGCCTGTGGGAAGCAGGACACTCACAGTCTCTTGAAGATCTTCCAGACATATGGGCAGGGTATGAGAAGTGGTCTGTGGAGGGCCAGACCATGGCAGACTCTGGCAGGGACCTAACTGCCTTTTACCTCCTGGAGTCAGCTGTGTCTGCTGGGTCTCATGCAGCAACCTTGGCCCATGGTGGCTCTGGAGATATTGGGCCCTCCCCAGGGCTCCTGCAGACCTGAGACCCCAGGCCCCTGTTTTCCTATCCTGAGCCACTGGTTCCTCCTCTGATGGGTCAGCACTCTGGTGGTGTGTGACAGCTGCGAATGCAGTGTACACCGGTGATGGGGTTTGAATGCCATCCACTCATTAGCTGCCCCTGACTGAGCAGCACTGAGCAGCTCTAAGCCCTGATCTCTGTGGAACTAGGAAGGTAGGAGGGGACAAGACCCAAGTCTTGGAGAGGAGGCTGTGACTATGACTGTCCTCTCCTTCCCTCTTGTAAGGCTCTACTCACCACACCAGCACTCCAGGACCCGAGAGTTTCTGTTCTAGGCAAGGAGCCTTTGACCACCTCCAGACACTCTCTAGGTGAGCCAAGTATCACTTGGGCAGTTTATCGCATGAGATAAATAATTTTATATTTGCATATAAACTGTCATTGTCAAATATAAAGACCAATACTGGAATTCACACTGATGATTAAAATCTCAGTTTGTGTTATGAGAGCCCCATGTGGTGGGCAACAAAGGCTGGGGAAGCTGAGAGACACCAAGGCAGACAGCTTCCTCCCACCCTCTTCTAGCCTTGTATGGGGCAGGTCTGTGATATCACACCATGCTGGGCTGGAGCCTGGAGTTATGACATCTCAGCATCTCCATCGTCTCTCTGCTGCAACCTCTAGACCCCAGGGCTGTAGGTCCAGGTCAGGGAGACCATGTAGGAGGCTGGAGAGGTCCCTGTGTCTCCGATAGGCTGTCTTTTCCCTACCAAGGACACCTGGTATCCAAGGCCCTGAGTCAAAGCCAGTGCAAAGCAGAGGCCTGAGGACTCAGGTGAGCAGAGATGCCAGAGCCTCCTGTTGGCTCCATGTGCTGGGTGGGGGGTCTCTCATCTGCAGGAAGAGGCCTAAGGACAGGAGAGGATCTCCAAAGTTTACCTCTGGAATACCATCCTCCTCATTCTCTGCCAATCACACATGTCCTAGAAACAAAATCATGAATTCTAACAGGGAGATGAGTGATGTGCATGATGTCTGGTAAATTACAAAAGCAACACGGAACTTCATACCTTATTTCATCCCGGCACAAAATCAATGTGTTTCTCAGGCTCATGACTTCAGGGGACGGAAGTTTTTCAAAAGATTGTAAGCTTCAGGAACTTTTCCACAACTGAAGAACAAAACACACCTCATCAAACTAGGACAAGTCCAGCCCTTACCTCCCAGCACCCCACCCTCTTGTCACCCATTGGGCTGTGAAGCCCTCACTCAAAATGAGCCCCAGGATACTCTGATCCTCATTCCCAAAGACACCTCAAGGGCATCATCCATCCCTCGCTGTTATGTGTTGTGTGTGGTGTTGTGAATGAGGTGCCTATAATGTAATCACATCTGTCCGTGGAGTTCCATCTGAAAGTCAAGGTCAGGAATCTCTACCTGGCCATACAGGGTCAGGAGAAAACGATGTACATCAGTCAGAGTGGGTTGTACTGAGCTGTAATAACAAGCAAGCCTGTGGGCTTAGAGGCATCACTTGAGCAAGGTCTCACTGATATACACAGTGACTCAGGGCCCCAAGCTAGACCCTCTGCTTCCTACTCAGTGTGGGACCCTGACAACAGCACCAAGGGAGAGAGGAGCCTGGGAATGACCTTGACCCAAACCCTAAACTCTAACATTCACCCTAACTTCAGCGTCCAATCTGAAGCTGTTTACAGGATGGGGACATCATCCTCTCTAAGTCAGGGCTGGTTATTACCCTCAAGGAAACAAAGACAACCAGTGCCCTGCAGTGAGAAGCAGGGATCCTGGGGAGCCCATAGGGCTTTTGGAGAGGAACAACCCTCAGAACAGGACAGTCCTACCCTGGGGAGGAGCCACCAACAAATGCTCTGCCCTCAGCTCTTCTCCCAGATGATAAAACCTGAGCAGAGCAGGGACAGCTGACAGCTGTGGGGGAACATGCAGCAGAGGCTCCTGAGCCCAGTGCCCATGGAAAAGATTCATCCCAGAGCCCCAGGGCTTCTGTGACAATAGTTCAGGGAACCAAGTGAGGTATGGATCTTTTCTTGAGGACTGTGTCCTGGTTCCAGCTTGGCAGAGACATCTCCAACAGGGCTGAGCAGGGCCCCACGGCTCACCTGGGCCCCATGGCCGTGTCTGCCAAGCCCAAGCCATGTGGTTTTTCTGTTCTCTGCAGATAAGACTGCTCCATGAAAGCCAACATTTGGGGTCAGCACAGCCCATCTCCCCTACTAGCTCTGGCAAGGGCAAGTGGGGTACCTGGCTGTTGGGGGACCCTGCTGCTGAGGTTGTAGTTAATGGTGGTCAGCTCAGAAGCCTCTGCCTGGAGCCCATAAACTTGTTCCTCAAATTTCCTTATGATTCAGAGTCCCACTGTGACATGGTACCCAACCAGCCCCAGCCCAGAATGAATGAATGAGTGATTGAATGAGTGAATGAATGAGTGATTGAATGAATGAATGATTGAATGAATGAATGAATGAATACATGATTGAATGATGAATGAGTGGTTGAATGAATGAGTGAGTGGTTGAACGAGTGAATGAATGAAAGAATGAGTGAGTGAATGAGCAAGTAAGTGAATGAATGAATGAGTGAATGAGTGAGTTAGTGAATGAATGAATGAGTGAATTAGTGAATTAGTGAGTGAATGAGTGAGTGAATGAAAGAGTGAATGAATGAGTGAGTAAGTGAATGAATAAGTGAATGAATGAGTGAATGAATGAGTGAATGAATGAGTGAGTGAATGAGTGAGTGAGTGAGTGAGTGGATACTGTTAAGAGCCCTTACTAATTCTAGGGAGAGGAAGCATTTTATGAAAAAAAAAATTTTTTTTTTCCTGTCTTTTTGAGACAGTCTCCCTGTAGCCCCAGCTGGCCTGGAACTCACTATCTAGATCAGGCTGGCCTTGAACTCACAGAAATCTGCCTGTCTCTGCCTCCCAAGAGCTCGGATTAAAGGCATGCACCAC
>NW_008355811.1:1265433-1329381 GCF_000622305.1 Nannospalax galili
CCACAAGGAAAAGAGAGAGAGAGAGAGAGAGACAGAGAGAGAGAGAGAAGAGGGACAAAAGAACAAGACAGGTGGGAAACAACCAGTGAGCCTGCAAGGCAGTGCACAATGACCTGAGACAGAAAAGGATCAAACTCCCCAAGTTAAAGGCAGAGTGGCTAATGTAAGCCCTGAAAGCAGGCTGTCTGCAAGGTATTTACTTAATTTATTTATTCACTCATTTATTTTTGTTTAACTTTTTATTTTATTTATTGTCAGTACTATTATTATGTGTGTGATGTGTGTGTGTGTAAGGGTGGGCACATGAGTGTCATCACAGACATGTGGAGGTCAGAGGACCACCTTGAGTTTCAGTCCTCACCTTCTACCTTGTGTGAAGAGGTGACTCTTGTTTGCTGCTGTGTACACCAGGCTCACTGGCCCACGAGCTTCCAGGGATTCTCCTGTGTCTGCATCCCACGGAACCCTAGGAGCACTGGGGTTATAGATGCACTCTTGTTTTTATGTGGGTTCCTAGGGATTCGAACTCATGTCCTCATGCCTACACAGCAAGCACTTTACCCACTGAGTCATCTTCTCAGCCTCTCTTTTGTTGTCTTAAAAAAAACCTTGTGTGTATGTCTGTGAAGACACTCATTTCAGACACAAGGACATACATAGGTTTTAAAGGTAGAAAAGGTTATTCCACATAAATAGTGACCAAAAGGACGGCAGAGGGGGCCGCAGGCGTTTTAGACAGAACAGACATTCAAGGAAAGTCTGCCACAGGAGGCAGGAAGGACACTGCATAGGAAGATCCAGCAAGAAGGGGCAATGTGTGAATATGTCAGCACCTGCCTGAAAAACCAGAATGGGCAACACAACTTTGGCAGCAGTGAGGAGTACGCATGACCACAGTCCAGCAGGAGGCTGCAGCACCCACGTCCAGTAGTGGGTGGATCAGCCAGAGAGGCCACTCAGAAATTGAAGACCTGGCCTCACGGCTGGCCTGATGGATGTAGCACCATTAGAACATGCCATGCCCGGCACCAAAGCACACATTGTCCCTAAGGCAACAGACCTTCCCCAGGACACGGCTCATAATAAGATACAAAGCAAAGTCTTGCATATTGGAGAAGACTGACTTCGTGCCATGTTCCTCCTTCCACCATAGCAGAGGGGACAAGGAGTAGCACCCTCTTTGCCGATGACACAGTCTTACACAGAGAAAACCTCAAATACCACTATAAAATGTCAGGATGGAAAACAAGTCAGGAAAGCTACAGGACAAACCCAACACTTGAAAACCAGCTGTGTTCCAAGACTCTAACACAACCAGTCCCCAAAGGAAATAAGAAAAGCAATCCCACTTTTAATACCAGGGGAAGGAATAACACAGTTAGGAAAGAATTTCTCCAGGGAGACTAGACACTGAAGACTGAAAAATATTCCTGAAAGAAGAAAACACTGAGTGCAAAGAAACCTTGTGTTGGAAGACTGGTGTTTCTGAAAGGCCTGCGCTTCCCAGAGTGCTTGGCACAGGCAGTGCCAACCTTGGCAACATCACGGGACCTTTTAAGGAAAAAAGTCCTAAAAATCTTCTGGAATCTCAAGGGACCCTCAAGAGCCAAGATAGTTTTGAGAGGAGAGAGAGAGAGAGAGAGAGAGAGAGAGAGAGAGAGAGAGAGAGAGAGAGAACCTATGCTCCTGGCTCAGGAGTCAAGACAGGTGAGTGTGGACATAAAGACAGACACACAGACCAACTGGACAGGATGGAGTCCAGAAAAAATTCCTCACAGAGCTGGTATAGTGACCTTGGGAAGGTGTCAAGATCAGGCACCACAACACAGAATGCTGGAAAAATGGACGTTCACATGTAGACATGGACCTGTGCCCTCTCCTCATCCCAAGCACGATGAACTCAGATGGGTCAGACATGGGCTTAGACCCAGCTGTGGAACTCCTCAGAAGGATGAGGTATGGCTCTTGACTGTGATGACTTTATGGATGTGACACCTAAAGCAGAGGCAGCAAAGATGACAGCAATGAGCACACTTCTGTGCGGACAAGAGGACAGGGTCAGTGGATGGAACTGTGATCCTCAGGATGATGAAAATACCTGATGTGTGCCATCAGGATCAATTCCAAAATGTGTAACCAGCCCCTGCCACTCATCAGGAAAAACCAAACCATCCTGGTGAAAACAGATGAGGACTGGGTTCATGCTTCCCTAAAGGAGCTATATAAATGGCCAGCACATACATTGAAAGACACTCGAGATCACTAATTACTGGGAAAATGAAAACCAGAACCACAGTGAGCCATTGCCTCACCCTAGCCATTACAAAAATAAAATCAGAAAGTAAAAAAAAGTTGGCAAGGACTCAAAGAAATGGGAACCTTGTACACAGACGATAGAAATGTACATTGGTGTGAGAGGCTCCCTGGAAACCTACAAGCAGGCCAGCCTTGTGGCCCAGACAGCCCATTGCTGGGTGCAGAACCTCAAAGATTTCTTTACTCATTCATGTGAGCCAAGAGCTGGATGAAATCCAAATGTCTTCTGAGGCTTGAACACCGTGTGGTATGTCTGTTCACTGGGCTATTATTCTGTTTTAAAGAAGAAGGAACTGCACAGTTATGTTCACATGATGTTTCTAAAGTAGCCAGGCCCTGAGAAACAGTGAGGAGAGAGTTGTTGCAGTGGGGATGGGGGGTTGCTCCATGCAGATAGAGACTGCTGATGGGATGAATGTGTCTCTCATACCTGTGTACAGTTAACACTACTATGCTTCACACTGACAAATGATTAAGATCAATGTGTCTCAGGCACCATGCACACAGAGAGAAGTCAGGCAGGAGTCATGGCCAAATGCTGAAGGATGCCTCCAGGGTCACAGGTCCTTCCTCCACCCTTCAGCTTGGGGCTCATGTGTCCCTTGCTCCCACCTGAGCCCTAGAAAGTGTTCCTCATTCCTGTCTACCACCATCTGCAGATTCACTCAGCCCCTCCAGATGTCTCAGAGGGGGACAGCACCCACACCTTCTACCAGGAGCCCTGGGCCCCTGTGGCCCACCAGTCCCTGTCCTTCCAGGAACCCACTCTGGTGGCACAAGAGGCCAATATCTGAGGTGATTAAAGAGGGAGGGATCTGGGGTGGAGGGAAGCAAGATGCTGGCTTCCCTCCGCCCCTCTGAGTTTCTTAGAACTCCACTGCTGTGAATTCGGTCCTAATCAAGGATGTGATTGCTGAGATGGAGACACAGGCTGTGGGGGAAGGGTCCCCACTACACTGCTGTGATTAGACCCAATCTAACCAAGAACAGGACCAAAATAGCTCCTGGTCCAACATCTGCAGCACAGAGGCCAAGGCTCCTGCAGGAACATCCATTCTCAAGCCACTTAAGTGAGAGCTGGTTGCCATCTGAAGAGGTGGGTGGCAGAGTGATTGTTTTAGAAT
Source organism: Nannospalax galili (assembly GCF_000622305.1). Taxonomy (NCBI): domain Eukaryota; kingdom Metazoa; phylum Chordata; class Mammalia; order Rodentia; family Spalacidae; genus Nannospalax; species Nannospalax galili. The sequence goes on from NW_008355811.1 coordinate 1,268,874, forward strand.
CACAGACCAGGCTCCTCCCTCTTCAAAGCTCCCAGTGGCTTTGACCCCCTAAGGACAAAGTGCATGGCGGAACCTGATGCCTGAGCTTGGTGCCTGAAGTCTGCAAAGGCCCCTGTGCTTCAGCCCTCTGATGTCCCTGTACTCTCTCCCTGTCCCTTCTCCCTCTGTCAGAAGCCCCAGTTCTCTCTGGGACATGCCAGCTCCTCTACCACAGGGCCTTTGCACATGTTGTTCCCTCTGCCAGGAAAACTCTCCCTACAGCCCTGCCCTGCTTCATGCAGGCATAGGCCCACAGGTCACATCCATGCTGTGGTGCTGGAGCAAGAGGTCAATTCACAGAGGCGCCTTGGGAAGTAGACAGTGGACAGCTGGCTCCCTCCTCCTTGGCTTCCCCCATCCCTGGCCGTGATTAAGACTATGCTTGTCCACAGGTCTGTGTCTGACTCACAGGTGACAGTCTGGCTTTAGGAGCTCATAATGGGAGAGAAAATTATTTTAATGATTGGTGTCCATGGGGAGATACACACACCTGGAGTCCATCCATGGCTGTTGTCACATTTGCCTGGTCAAGGCTGGAGCTGTGGGTGCTGGGGCTGAGCTGCGGGTACTGGAGTCACAGGTGCTAAGTCTGAGCTGTGGGTGCTGAACCTGAGCTGTAGGTGCTAGGGCTGAGCTATGGGTGTGAGACTGTGTGTGCTGGGGTCTTATGCTAGGTAGGGACTGTGTGTGGTAGGGTTGTGTGTGGTTGGGGCTATGTGTGATGAGGCTGTGAGCAATGAGGCTGAGCTATGGGTGCTAGGACTGAGCTGTGGGTTCTGGGGTCATGTGCTAGGTAGGAACTGTGAATGCTGGGACTGTGAGTCCTAGGTCTAATACCTACTGGCTCTTGTGAGCTAATTGCCCGAGCATCAGGACCTCCCCATTGACTATTAAACCTTGTCATTATCCTAAATTAATCACAGAAACTTACAATGAAATGAGGTACATGAAAGCCAAAGGCAGTGAGTGTTGAAGGCATCTGTTTCCTCTGCCTTTACATCTTTCTCTGACCTCTGTGCAGTGTACTGTCAGCTGGAGTCAGAGTCTTGGAACCATGGGAGTATTAACAGCACAAAACCAGGATTGGCTTTTCTAGACTTGAGAAAATAAGCATATTGCAGATGGTACAAAAATTGGGGTGGTGGTGGGGGGGGGTCTTTCATCCAATATTCGAGAACTTTCCAATTAGGCAAATTCTCTTACTTCGTTGATGAATGAGCAGGTTCCTGTGAGCAGTTTCCATGAGCCTCCCACTAATGTCTTGCTATGAGATCTCCCCAGCTCAGAGTGAATGAACTCATCCCTGAGCAAGCACAGTGCGGCCCACCCACTTGCCAGATCTCAACTCTGCTGGCTTGTGATGGTTATATTGTCAACTTAACACAGCCTAGAATTACCTGGGAAGAGAGTCTCAATGAAGACTTGTCTAGATCATGTTAGCCTGTGGGTATGTCTGTGAGGGGTTGTCTTGATAGCTTTAATTGATATGGGAAGACCCAGCCTGAGAGTCAGCAGCACCTCTCCCTGGTTTGTGTCCTGGACTGTGTGCGAATAGAGAGAGCGAGCTGAGTGGAATCATGTGTGTGTCTATTTCTCACTGCTCTTGGGTATGTGACTAGCTGCCTCAAGTTCCTGCTTTGACATCCCCAAAATGTTGGACTATAACTGGGAACCATAAGCAAATAAACCCTTTCTCCCCTAAGTTGCTTTTTGTTGGGATATTTAATCATAGCAGCAGAAATGAAACCAGGACATGGGTGGACGGTGACTGGATGTGTTCTCTGTACCCAATGTCAGCCATGGTGTGTCTTATGGATCCCCCAACAAACAGAGTCCTACAGAGATCTCAGTAGGCAGAGCCTCATTAGAGTTCTACAATTATCAAAGAAACTCGAGTACTGGGAAGCTCACTGAGAAGACAGAGCACTCCTCAGAGGTAGGAAAGGCTGGCCTGCACATCAGGCCCCAGGAGAAACCACCTGAGCTGCTAGCAACAGCAGGTTCCCCTAGGCTGTTTTCATATCACAGGCAGAGCAGAGAAACTCAGAACCGAGAAGTGATACATTGATAGCCAGGGAATATATACTGATCACAGATAGGATGGATCAACGAACCCCAGTGAGAATGTGCTGAGAGCTGGCTGGCAATATTTCATGATTCTGAAATTGGGCACTATGGAGCCTCGTCAGATAACCTCAGTAACTGAGGAGCACTGTAGAGCAGGAGCACTGCGAAACAGGCGCATTGAGGAGCAGCCTTCTCAGAGCCTACTGAGTCCCACCTACCATCACAACCTAGGCAGAGGAGGGGCAAGGCAGCCACACATTTGATCAACTCCCTTCCTTTCTCCCTGTCAGCTGTGGAGTAGTGGCCTATCTTTTGTGAGTCTCCTGGTCCTGAAGTGTGGGTCTCTTACCCTGAGTGTCTTACATACAATTACTGATTATTATCATTATTATTACAGAAAGTCAAGCCTCTACGTGGAATCAGATCTGCAGAGCTGGGAGGAGGAAGAGGAGGTGGCTGGCATGCTCCTCCCCTTCCACCTCTGTCACCTTGGAGAGGAGAAAGAACAGAGCGTTGTCGCTGTGACAGGTTGATACCCACTTGGAATTTGGGAAGATGCTTGAAGCATCCTTGAGGGAGGTGACCCTGTGCATTCTGGAAGTTAGCAAGAGTCGTTGCACTGGTGCTGATGCAGGGGACCCGGGCCCCTCCTCTCTTCTCCCAGATCTCTGCTTTATTAGCACCTGCTGCAGCTGGTTTGCCCCTCTGTCGTTGAGGAGTTACTGTTCCCATGCAACTCACTGAGAGCCCCATCTTGCCCTTCTTTCCTAATGGTCTTATACCGCTACTGTGTGGTTGGATTAAGCCATGAAAGGCAGAACTGGGTGAGAAAGGGGCGTGGGCTTGCCATTTAGTTAGCAGCTGGAGCACAAGCTCAGGGTACTGTTACTAAATTAAGAGAGATGCTGTTGCTACCCCCCTCAACACAGATACACCCTCCCTTGAAGGCTCTGGTGCCTGGGGCCATGGTGATGGATGCCATAGCAACCCACCCACAGTTCTCCACTCTGGCGCAGGTGGATTCCTGAGCTTGGGCTAATTTAGTGACACACTCACCCTGGGGAATCCAGCACTAAGTCACCTTGGGCACAGGACTGGTGGTCCAGAACTGGAACTAAGAGACGTTCCCCAAGTGCTGTAATAGAACAGAAGCACCCTGTCTCACCCTCTCTCCAACTCCCCCACCAGTGCCTGTGGTCATGGCAGAGGAGTCTAGGAGACTCAAAGCAGGCCAAGTGGAAGGTGAAGGCTTGGTCAGGCTGGCATGTTGGGTGGTTCAGATCGAGGACACATGGGAAACCAAAGCCTTTCCTCAGGCCCCACACTCAGTTCTTTCCACACAATTGCAGTGTCTGCAGTGGTAGCAGGATGTGGCCATTCTCCGACGACATGGGGCCTAGCTGGTAGGCCCTTGGGTGACTCTGATTACCCAGATGGGCTCTCCAAGTGTCTTTGGTTTGCTTTGGGTCCAGACAGGAGAAGCATGTGTTGAAGAATATGATCAGGAAGTTCGCTACAGGGAGGTAAGGGGACAAGGAGAGGAGCACCTGGCTGCAGGAGCAGGGGCCAGCAGTTCTCTCAAGGAACTGAGTCCTGGGACATGGACAGCCCTGCAAGGTCAAGAGCTCAGGGTGGTTTGACAGCCAAAATGGTGCTGGATATGGATGATGAAGGAGCCTGGAAGGAAAGAGAGACCTGAAGGTTGAGCTGAACCCAAGCAAGGGAGGCCAGCGAAGGGCAGAGCAGCTGTCAGGAGGGAGGAACAAATAATTATGGGAAAGTCAGAGTCTGGGCTTTGCGGGGGTAGTGGGGAGGAAGGGAAGGAGAAGGAAGGCGTATGCCCTGGACACTGTCCCTTCTGGTTGGCCAAGCACTGGGCTACAGTGTCCCCTGTCAGCCTCCTGTCCTTGCCAGCCTGATTGTATCTCTGGAGCTCAAGGTGAATGTACATGTGAGGAAGGCAAGGCTCCCAGATGGCCCCAGAATGAACAGCAATATCATCAGTGACGTGGGCAGCCATGCCAATAAATCCCTGCCACATACCACGTGCTGGAACTTGTCCAGGCCAGCAAGTTCCCACAAGATATAGAGTACCAAGACCCATCCACACCAACTGCCAGCATAGGGCCACCACACTCCCTCCTACAAAGCCATAGTGAAGCTGTGACAACTGTTTGCTTTCCCAGAGGAGAAACTGAGTCTGAGCTGCACAGTGGGGCCTGTGCCCCTCTGAGGCCCGAGCCTCCTGCCCATGGTTGCCAGCCCTCACCCTGACATGGATGCTGCAGTATGCAGAGACCAAGGCTGCCTACCTCAGCCCTTCCATAGGGCCTTCCCCTCCTGTCCCCAGAACATCATTAGGCCCCAGGCAACAGCAGGTGCTAGAACAAAGTCTTGGTTGTGTCCTGAATACTTGCCCCAGCAGCCACTTTGCTCACTGTAAATCACAGAAGGAAACAGTGCCAGGTCAGTTCTGGTGATAATTGCTGCAAACCCACTGCTGGAGAAATGTGGGTCCAACAAAACCTCCTGGAAGACTTGGCCTGAAGGATGGAAGCTCTATGTGTCCTCGCCAGGAGGTAGCTGCCTGAGCCAGTACTCTGGGGCTGGAGTCCCCACGGTCAAAGGCTCAATCTGTCACACAGATGGAACAGCCCAGGGCTCTTAGTTTTGGCTTCCTGCCTGCACCAAGGATAGCGCTCAAATGACCCAGGCTCATGCCCCATGGATCTTGAGCTGACAGACTTGCAGACCTTGCAGGGGTAAATCACACAGTGGTTGTTGACCCTGGAGAACAGAAGCCCCTGTGAAGGGCCCTCAGCCTGCATGCCTCCACCCTGGCACTCCCAACTACTGTTCTTGGGTTTCCATTTGCGGTTGACTTATTCCGCTAAGTCCCTGTGGGCCAGCTGGGCCTCACTGTTCCTCCTGTGTGTGAGTCATGTGACCTGGGACCACGCAGCAGACACAACATCCCTGGCTCAGCCATGCTGGGGTGGTGCATGGGGAGGGTCTCTCAGGAGACAGAACAGGCCCACGAGGCAGGAATGGGGGATCTCTTCTGAGGATGGGGGAAGTCCTGTGCTCTTTCTGGAGAGCATGAGGTGGGAGGTGCTGCAGTCCTGGTGAAGTCACAGTTGGAGGGGCGTTGGAGCTACAGGGGACTTGTAAGGAGGTGCTGAGATTGAGAACAGAGAAGGAGTCAGAGGAGGGTAGATCTAAGAGACAGGGTAGGGGGGCAGGTCCTGGTCATGTCCTCAAAGACCCTGGCAACTGGGGTGATAACTATGGGTGGGAAGAGTTTGAAGAGGCAAAGCAGAGACTTCAGGGAAGTTCTCTCTCTTGCTGTTCACAACATGCAGGCCAATGTGGCACCGGGGTCCCTCAGAAGGTGATAGGGACACCATTACTGAGAGCAGCCTAGGGAGAGCCTAGTTCTGGAGGCTGGGCCTTCTCATGTCTGGCCAGGACCTCTGCTCTCTTCTGTCCGTGTCCTAGTGCTTCCCAGCTGGGACATTTGTGTGCCTGGGGCCATCACCTGCCAGGCGTGATGCAGCTGCCCACGACCCAGCTGAGACTGGCAGGCCATGGCAGAAGCAAGTGAAGATGGTTATGTGCTCCTGGGCCAGCTGTGGTTAGCCCTGTGGGTAGAATCAGACCCAGAGCTGTCATTTCTCAAGGGTTCTGCCAGGAGGGGCTTGTCCTCCCTGGAAAGGACCGTGGCCTCTGCACAGCTATGGTCCCACCATCATGTACCGCCTGGAAACTGGGAGATGTGTTGCCTGACTGCATTTTCAATGGAACTTTAAATGGGCTAATTCAAGAAGTATTTGCCCATCATCAAGGAACTGTCACACAAAACCTATTTAGTTTTGATCTGGAGGGATCCAATGAGCTGGTCACCACTAGCTCTGGCTGCATGGAGCCCACATGGCTCACACTAGGCAGCGTCCTCAGCCCAGGTGACCCTGAGTCTGGAGACAGTCACTCTACACCATCAAGTGTGTCATTATGCTGTCCCTAATGTGCAAATAGTGATAGTTACAGCAGCTGCTCCTACCCTGCACATCCCATGAGCACTTTCTTGTTGCTTCTCTACTAAGGGGTAGAGACTGAGGCAGCTTCCTCAGTGCTCAGCTCCTCTGAAGCAGGAGGCTGGGGGACCCTGGGTGCCATGTCAGGTGACACAGTTGCTGAGCTCTTGTTTGAGTAAGCTCAGCAATGCCCAGCTACTTGGTATGAACCCGACTATCCATTCAGCTCCTAAGAGCTGTGAGGGTGTGCCTCACCCTTTGTGCCTCAGTTTCCCCCTTGTAACATGGGAACAGCAGTTCTGCCCTGGGGAGGGCTGTGCTACCAGTCACCGACAGTCCTGGCCTTGGCACTGTTAGTATGTCCCAAGGGAGCAATTCCAGGGCTGTGTGTTGGGAGGGCCAATGGTTATCACTGCGTTCACAGGGCCTGGACTGGGCAGTGGCAGCATCTATATTGCCATTTTGTAATTCTTGATCATTTTACTTTTAAATTTGTTCCATGAGTGAGGTCTAGTGGCACATATGCTGGGGACTCAGACCTCACTCTGTATCCTCGGCTTCCTCTCCACCTCCTGGGACACCTGTTCTGCTCGTGGATGTGGAGCTCTAGTATCCCAGCCTTGCTCAGACTTCCTTCCTGTTACCACTTCCACCCATGCAGTGGCCAGGCCATCAGGGAAACCAATTCCAATCCTCTATCCTTGGCAGGGGTTTGGGGGTGCCAGGAGGGTTGGGGTGGGGGAAGCATCAAGTTATGGCTGGTCCCTGTACCTGTCTAGAGATGACCATCACACATTTCCCTTAAGAACAGGAGGCAAGGCCCACATCTGCTTGTCATCTGGTGCCATCATGTGTAATTCCCTCCTGGGGACACAGATGCATCATGTGTCACTGGAGACCCCAAGACTCACTCAGGTTTGCCTGATGCTCAAGCCTATCTGTTCTCCATGATCACAGGGACATAGCCAGACCCCAAGAGCCCAGCAGCCTTGGGACCCCATGAGCTATCCAGCTACTGTTCCCCCTCCTCTTCCTGTACCTTGGTATCAGGAGGGAGCTCTGCCGCCACCTAGGTGCCATCCCAACCACAATCTGGGTAAGGGGAAGGGACAGGCTAGCTCAACGTCTACAAAATCAGGATATCATCTTTTAGAATATCCCCTTTCCTAATGAGGGTGTTTGACTCCACATCACACTGAAAATTCAGGGGATGTCTGTTGCAACCCTTTTCCACTCCACATGCTTGGCACGTGTGGCATTAAAGGGAGCAAGGTGCAGGTGTGGGGAGAGATGGGACTTCACAGTAAAGGTGGGGCCAGAAGTTGGGAGGCAGAGGAGTGGAGGTAACACCAGAGCCTGACAGCACAGAACAGCATGTGGTTGGGTTTCCTAACTGATCTGAAGGCAAAGTCTCTGACCCTGACCCTAGGCTGCATGGAAGGAAGGCACTGCTGACAGCTGGTTCCTTGCTTGTGTTGGGACAGAGGGCAACCTGTCAACTGTGAAGTTCTTTGCCCACCCAGCACTCCTCTAGAGCCCCTACAGATGCCTGGTAGTCAGTGAGTACCTGGGTAACCCCAGAATCAGGGTTTGTGAGCTGTGGCCTGCTTCCCACTCAGCCTTTCAGTAGAAAATCAGAGCAACACCTATTTCATTTTAGAAATGAATATTCATTAACATCGTATAATGTGGATTTATGGCTGCGTTTCAGGGGCAAATTAAAGAAATAAATAACCTGTAAGTCTCTGAGCGTTGTGCTAGGTGGAAATATCTGCTTTTTCTTTTTCTCTTAAGGCCACCTACTGAATTTATTTAAATTAGTTAAACTCAAATGTTAGGAAATAGTCAAAACTATCCTTATTTTTTTATTATTATTAAGACCAATGCTTATGCAAAGAGCCTGGATTTATTGCTCTGATGTGGGCTTAGTAGACTCTATGCAATGAACAATTTAAAACAAATTTCAGGATTATTCACCAAATGACTAAGGTCCCTAGGCTCTCAGGGAACAGATGACCAGTGCTTTCTCCTTCCCTGGGGGAGAGTCAGAGCAGGGTGGGGCACTATGGGATTGCACCCAGGTACCAGGCACAGAGCTGTGGAGCTGGGGATTCACTGTAGCGCTAGGAGGGGGTGCTGCAATCTGAGTCTTCAGCTCCTGGTGGGGTCAAAGCACCACCACGGAGGCAGAAACCTGCAGGTACAGTGACCCATCCTCCACACTGTCCCTCCCATCTCCATCCCCACAATGGGATGAGGCTCCTGAGTGTGGCACTGGGCAACTGGGATGGGAAGTGGCTTTTCCTGGAAGAGCAGATCCCTAAGCACAAGGCTTCAGTGTACCTGAGGGTCCCGGGTCCCTGCTTGGTTTACCAGGGGCCCTCACATCAGACAGACTGGCTCCTCCTTCAATGTGGTAGCAGCAAGCAGGAGAGGGCTGACCCTGCAAGCAGAGTCCAGCATCCTTCCTTCCCGATCTGGGGACCCTGAGGCATTACCTGTCACACAGGAGCTTGGCTTGCTGGTCCCAGACCTTTGTGTTGTCTATGAATAGCTGATGCAGGTTTCAGTTGGCCTAGTGGGTGTCTGTTGTAATTCCTGCTTTGGTAGAAGGATCACAAATAAAATCCTTGAGAAATCCTTTAGGTCACTTCTAGCCTGCTGCTCAAGGGGACTCACTGGGTGGGACGAGAGGTCCGGGACCAGGGACCATTTTGAAAGCTGGACCCTGCTGCAGAGACCAGATGTGGCCCCTGTGCCATCCGGTGGTCAGAAGATAGGAAGTGCCAGAGCAGCAGGGGGCCAGCAGGGATGAGGTGAGAACATCCTCTCCAGTGTGACCTCCTCAGGGACTACATATGACAGACTCAGGAAGTCAGGAAGCTTGCCCTTGCTGTTCCTGCTTAAGAACTGAACACACTGAAGTAAGTCAGGACTCACCAGGCCGACATCCATCTCCAGCAAGATGCTGTGGTCACTCTCCCCTGCCCTCCTATCGCAATAACCTGGACCTGGCAGTTCGGGAGGACTCTGAGAGATGGACAGGAGAGGGGACAGTAAGGTCTAGGGCTTGAGGAGTACAGGGGTTGGCTCTCTGGGCTCCAGTTGCTGCTTTTCCACAGATTCCCACTTTCCACTGCATGCTGAGAGGCAGAGGATACCCTCTCCCCACCTCAACTGTCAGCTCAAAGGGACCATGCAAGAGGGAAGGAGCTGTCAGTTACTCTTCTGCCTCCCACATGCTGATAGTTGCTGATTGATGCAGATTATGTTCACAATGACCATGCAGGACAGGGCTGAGGTCCCACCCCTGCATTCCCATCCAGGAATCAGAGGCCTTGGGGCTCCCCCTGCCTCCCATGAAGGCTTTATAGCTTCGCCCTCGGGGTGAGCTGAGGCTGAGATGGTTCTGTATGCTCCTGAGCCTCTCACAGACTCTAGTGTCCCTCTCAACATTTAAACCCATCCTTTCTCAAATCTTCACCCACAGTTACAGTGACAGGGCACAGGAAAGGCTCTGTGACCTAGGACTGAGCTGGAGTTGACCTGGCTCAGTGGCTGCTGAGGTATGGAGGCTCAGAACACTCAGGGATGGGGTGCTGCAGGGTTGCTTGCAGGGGACCTTTGTAGATGCAAACCAGGGGGATTCAGCTTCCTGCCTTGTGAGCAGCTGGAGCTCAGCAGGCACAGGAGACAGCACTGTGGGACCAGAGGTGGCCTGACCAGCTAGCTGCACAGGCAGGTCCCAGCTCTGTGCTCTGCAGATCTGGCTGGGGATCCTTTCTGGAGCAGAGGAAACTGTAAAAGGGAACCGTCTTCCCTATGTACCTGGGGGCTGCATCTATGGGGTTCCTGTCTAAGGCCCCTAAAGGCAGCTCACCCAATCCTTTCCTGAGATTCTCAGAGACTGTGACTATGTGTAGGAATAGGCTGACCGCTCCTGGTTCTGGTCTGGGTTGAAGAAGGGTGGGACTCAAGATAGGGCTTCACCTATCCCACTCCTGCGTTCAGACTTGGCTAGAGCTCTTTTGTCCTGCTGTGACCTTCCCACCATGGAGAGATGGAATCAATTTTTGGCTTCTTCAGCAGGTTACCCCTCTGCACACACTTGGCTTGTCTATGTGGACCCTGGTGTCCTGTATGGGACTCAAGGCTCCCAGGGACAGAATGGTTAACACTTCCAAAACTACACATGAGCCTAGAGTACCACTCCTACACAAGACCCAGAGAGCAAAGTGAAGCTGAGCTTGCTGGGGAGAGTGGGAAGCTTGGACACGCTTCCTCAGGGAAAGGACTTGGATCCTCATAGGAAGGGGCCCCATGTTGATACTTGCACACCTGTGTTCCTTTTCTGTCCTTGAAATCTGGATCTGGGATAGAGAACTTGAATCTAATGAGATTGTAGATCCTGCTTCAACTGATTTCTACTTTCAAGTTGTCAGTGGTTATCTGCACCTGAGGGGTAGATAGACTCTGTGGACCAGGTGACTTAGGGACAGAGCAACCTTGATTAGGGCCCAGGAGTTCTCCTTGCAGCTCAGTGGAGATCAATGTCATGTCAGAATGCTAAGGAGTCAGGACATAGTGTCTAAACTCATGTTGGTCTGCACTGCCTCCACACCAGGGACAATTCTTCAATCGCCTCTACCTCCTTCTCCAGCATTCAGTGACTTGGGTCTCTGTGGATATCTCTCTCTTTAGCTGCACAGAACTTTCCTGTGACCTTCCCACTGTGAATTCACAGGAGGTTGGTTTCCTGGGGCTAGTGTGTCTGCATTTAATAACTCCATCCTGGACTTGCTGTCAAGCCAGATAATTTAGAGGCTATGGGGAACTCAGGCTGCCATCAACTGAGAGGTCTGGCTCTGCTTTGACTTCCATAGCACACTGCAGGTGAGGACGCTGTCCTGCTAACCGGGACGGACTTTTACAAGGCCATTGAATACCTGGAGCTAATGTGACAGCATCAGGGAAATTACTTGTGATGATAGCTGTTCCTATCACTAATAAATTCCTCAGTGGTCACCACATAAATATTACCAGAGGGTGCCTTCTCCTCACAGGGACTCAGAGACATGGGGCTCTGTGAGCAGTGAGCATTCTGCTGAGCCACCCTGCACAGCTTCCCTACCTGGGAAGTAGGCCCGGGAGCTACTCAGCTTGGGGACCTAGTGTGGCCAGGGACACATCTCCCATGGTATGGTTGGTAGACTTCTGTGCTAGGGGCAGCATCTGTCCTTTGACCCATGTCCTTAGCCCATCCAGAGATGGACATTAAGAATGGCTCTTGTGGACCACATGCCACAGGGGCCCATGTTCTGCTGTTCTGGAGCTTCAGATCCAGGGAGGGCACCCGAGGATCCAGAGATACCAGGGGACCCTGACTCTGCAGGTCTTCCATGTGAGAGCTTCTTGGCTACCCCAAGTCTGAGCATCAGGCAACTGTAAGTCCACATTCAGGAGAGGAAGTTGTGGAACTGGAGCAGGTGTGTGCCCACCCCCACCTCCATGTAGCTCTGAGGAAAAGGATGCTGTATCTGCTGACAGGTGTTATTCCTACCCAGGCCACCTCCCCCATCACTAGGAGACCTGCCTCCATTGGGAGGAATCATTCAGTGGATTCCCACCTAGTTCACAACCTCCAGCACTGGAGTAGCCACAGCATTAGCCTCTAGTTGATAAGCAGGACAGGGAGGTCAGCATGTGGAAAGTGACTAACAAGAGTAACTGAGACATGGAGACCGGCCACACCTGGATGCTCATCCCATATAGTGAGTGACCACACATGGAGAGTGACCATGACAGAGAGCAACCACACATGGACAGGGATCTGCACTGTCAGGCATCAGAGCCCCTCTCCTCCATTCTCAAGCGGGAGTCTTGTATGGAGCCAGATCAGGGGGTGAGAGGTGGGGTCTGGGTCTCACATAGAGGATAGATGTATAGGGTCTGATTTTGGAGTGGGGTGGGTCTGATCTGGGGCTTTTCCCTTAGGGAGGGCTGAATTCTCTGACTCTGGGGTCTTCATTTCTGCTTTGCTTCCCAGGGCCACACTCTAGGCTTCCTCTCCAGCCTGTTCTTCCCATTGTCACACTGGCTGGTTTCATCTCAGTTGGATGATGTGGTCAAACTTTCTGAGACTTCTCACATGTCCCCCAACCTGATGCCATGGGTCCCAAGGACAAAGAAAAACTTTGGGCTCTGTTATCCACAGTGCTGGGCTTTCCCTGAGGCAGCGGGTTTGTATACCCGTGTTGGTACCAAAGAAGGAGCCAAGAGGTAGCAGGAAGAAACAGCCCCGGGTTAGTGTAGGTGTCTTCAAATGCGGTCACTGCTGAATGAGAGCTCTGCCAGGCTGGCCAGCAGCAAGGTGAAGGGAAGTGGAGGCAGGCCAGGAATTTGGGGACTGCAGGAACATGCTGGGTGACTTCAGGCAAAGCCTTGCTTTGCCTTGGGCTGTTCATCGAAGGGCAAAGGTACAATATACTGATACCAGGTAGGCAGGGAGTCAGATAGGAGAGATCCAGGGACAACTACAGCTGTCTCTGGATGGTCAGAATGCCCCTCTGTGATTAAATATCCTTGAAGCTGTAGTTAGGTTGTTCCCACTATATAAGAAACAAAGACACCAGGACATCTTCCTGACACACTCAGTCATAAAGGGGCTACATCCTCAAAGACCTTGAATTTACTATAATATCAGTTGCATGGGACTTTTAAAAATATTTCATTTTTATTTTATGTGTATGAGTGTTTTACCTGCATGTATAGAAGTGTAACACATGCATGCAGTGCTCGAAGAGGCCAGAAGAGGGCATTGGATCTCCTGGAACTGTAGCTACAGGCGGTTCTAGCTGCCATGTGGGTGCTGGGAACTGAACCCAGATCCTCTGCAAGAGCAGTAAGCGATCTTAGCCTCTGAGCCGTCTCTCCAGACCTGCACTGTGATCCCTTCTACCTTGTGAGTTTTTCTAAAGGATCATGGGAAGAAATACTCTAAAAAGGAGACTAGGTCCACCATGATTTGGGAGGGAATAAAGGTCATCTTACCCCCATGATTATGCCACTCACCTCATAAATATTCATAGAACCCACTGGATTGCTTCCCTTTCCAGGGCAGCCCTCTCCAGTCTCTCTTTGTAGTTTATATTTTGTTGAATAAACTTCTGCTTGAACTGTCGGTGTCTCTCAGCTGAATCCTTTCCTCCAGGCAGACAAGAACCCAGGGATCCCTGTAGCAAAATACAATCATTACTAAAATATGTGTGAAGTCACCTGTGAGAAGTCCATGTAATCCTTGCTGATGGCTAAAGTAGCCTCAGCCAGTGGTCCTCAGTCAGTCACTGCCTCTCCATCTGACACCTGCCCTGGACCCTGAACAGCTCAGTAGAGGCAGGAAAAAGACATATGATAACAGGAGCACCAGGGTTTGGGATTCCAGATGGGATACAGAGAATATAAGCAGCAATTTAAGAAATAAATATCTAAAACAAATTTCTGTGCAGTATTTTTTTTTTTTTTTGGTCTTTTTGAGATAGGGTCTCCCTGTAGCCCCAGCTGTCCTGGAACTCACTATGTAGACCAGGCTGGCCTTGAACTCACAGAAATCCACCTGTCTCTGCCTCCCGAATGCTGGGATTAAAGGCGTGTGCCACCACACCTGGGTTTTGTGCAGTATTTTTAAGTGGCATATTTTCATTGCAGGCAGAAGAGCCAACCATAGCTCCTCTACTTTCTTGATTTGGGGTGCTGCCCTGAGCCCCCATCCAGTCCAGTGTAACACAGCAGTGACATATTGATTCTCCTTCAAGTTAGGCACTATCCAATTGCTATCCCATGCTACCTTTTGGGGGGAGGTCCCCAAACAGATAGGCCAGAAGGTCGAAAACTAAGGTTCCTGTCTCCTTAGATGTGTGGGTGCCTCAGAGCTCCTCACTGGGTGATACTCATGACCTCTGTCCAACACCACAGGCAGCCCTCTAGCCAGGCTTCCCTGCCTCAGAGGCCAGCTGAAGCCTATACTGCCTCTGCTTAACCCCTCTGGCCTCAACTAATGGAGCAGTCACTTCCTCCCCTGCCTCCTTACACCAAGGTCACACCGCCATCATTAAATGTCTTTATTTAGAAAGCTTCCTGCCCAGGTCTGCCCCCTCCCCTAGGGCAACATGTATTGATGCTAAATCCATCATTTAACGAGCTTGGACATTTAATCAATGAGGCTGCATGGAGCCCCATGAGATGGAGAGGGCACCATCAGAGGAGGCCAGGCAAGAAGAGCATCCAGAGTAGGTAGAAGGTAGCTTTTATCTGTGGTCCTATGGCATCTGGGCCCCAGCAGTGAGCTGTGCATCCTTTGTAATGCTGGCATCACAGCAGAAGTCCACTGGGTGTTTTCCAGGCATTCACTAGCTAACTCCCACATACATCCAATCAATCCATGTGGACTTTCTGCCAGGCATGCCTCTAGAGACTGTGCAGGGGAGACAAGATGGACTGAGTGATGGTGGTAGTGAATATAATGGCGATGACAAAAGTGATGATGGTGATGGTGGGATGGTTGTGGTGGTATCACTGGGTATTTTCCAGGCATTCACTCACTAACTCCTATATGCATCCAATCTATCTGTGTGGATTGCACATGAGGCATGCCTCTAGAGACTGTGCAGGGGAGACAAGATGGACTGAGTGATGGTGGTAGTGAATATAATGGCGATGACAAAAGTGATGATGGTGATGGTGGGATGGTTGTGGTGGTATCACTGGGTATTTTCCAGGCATTCACTCACTAACTCCTATATGCATCCAATCTATCTGTGTGGATTGCACATGAGGCATGCCTCTAGAGGCTGCACAAGGGAGACAAGCATGCAGATCTTTGTCACACTGAATGTATAATTCCATAATGGGATGAATAAGAATAATGACGATGGTAGTGGTAATGGTGATGAAGGTGGAGATGGTTTTGATGGTGATGATGGTGGTAGTACTAATAGTGGTGATGGTGATGATAGTGATGGTGGTGTTGATGGTGGTGATGGTAGTGGGAATAGTGATGATAATGAAAGTGATGATGGTGGTGATGGTGGTGATGATGATGATGGAGATGATAATGATACTTATGCCTTTAGTGATGAAGATGGTGATGCTGTTGCTGCTGCTGTTAGTGATCACGGTAATAGTCATGATGTTGGGAGATGCTTGCAATCATTTCAGGTCAACCATCTCTCCCCTAATGCTATGTCCCCATGTAAAATACAGGTACATGGAGAGGGGAAAGGAAGGGGTTATCATTCAGAGAGGGGTTATCACTGTACAAAGCCTGCAGCACTTCTAAAAATTTAGTTCAACACAAGAAATTGTAAATAGTAAACATGCAGTAAAATTTTAGGTCCTTTGCTCCTTAAATTTTCAGATTCTCAACTGTCAATGGAATGAGAGATTCCCTTATAACACCAGTGAAAAATCCAGCACTGTTTCCTCCATGCCACTACTTAGCCTTCGGACAGAATCGCAGAGGTCCCCAAGGTCAGTTTTTTCTCTCTCTCATGTCCCCAATGGACATTCCCAACTCTGTCATTATTTTGACGTGCTTCCTGCCAAGATAAATGCTGTTTCATGTCATCTGCCACACATGCCATTCTGAGCTTGGTTGATGGAGCATTCTGGAGCTCAGGATTCATCCCCGGGATCAGAAGCTCTGTCAGAGCAGGTGGCAACTGAAGCCGATGCTCGGAGTCTAAACACAGTCATTACCACCATCCTGAGCTCTAGCTGGACTGATGCCTGCCCAGGGCTGGCTTCAGCATAGGCTGCCATCTGCAGGCTATGCTGTGGAGGATCACTTTTCCCACCTTGAGTGGAAGTGACATGTGGACCGCCACCCCTGCTACAGAGCCAATGGCATGTCAAGGCGTTGCAGGGGTAGGAGGGACCTAGATTCTCAAGCTGGAGCTCAGGCAACCCCAGACTCCCAGAGCCTGGCATCTGAGGGCACTCGCCACCTGCTGGTCCTGGCTCTCTCTCATTCTCCTGGCTCCTGGCCCAGTTTTCTATGTGTATATATGCATTTGGGACCCCATGGCTCCTCCGTTGTTTTCCTTTTCCTGTTCTATTCTGTTTCGAGACACAGATCTCTCTCTTCCTGATTCAAATAGTCAAACTTCCAGGCACTCAGAAACTTTAATGAAGGACACAGAAATGTCATCCACCTTTAATTTTCTCATTATTTTGATTCATTGTTCAATGCTTGGAAAATAGATAAAATTATAGAAGAAATAAAAGTTCAAAACCTGTGCATACTTATATATATAAAACAAAATGATGAGATTATAGACATAAAGATAATGCCAATTTATTCCTTTTAAAATCATCTTTAATTGTGGTGAAATATAGGTACATAAAATTTGCTATCTTTACCATTTTTAAAGCACTTTATAGTAGTAGGAATAAGGTGTGAGATCTGTGCATATTTAACATTTGAACGTGGTATGTTTGGAGATAAGTACCCACCTAAAAAGCCATCAGTGTGGTCAGCACCACTCAGAACCATCACCAAGATTAGCACAACCCAGAGATGATCACTGTGCTCTCAGCACCACCCAGAACCATCACTGTGGTCAGCATAACCCAGAGGCCATCACTGAGCTCAGAATCACCCAGAACCACCACTGAGCTCAGAACCACCCAGAACTATCACCATGGTCAGCTCAACCCTGAGGCTATCACCATTGTTATTACCACCCAGAACCATCACAGACGTCAACAACCCAGGGGCCATCACCTGTGCTCAGAACCATCACTGTGCCTAGAACCACCTAGAACATTACTGAGCTCAGAACCACCCAGAACTATAGACCTCTTTCTATATACTTTATTCATTCAACTCAAACACATTTGTGCCAGGACTGGAAACAGAGGGAAGGCAGAACCCCCAAGGACATGAGGAATAAATGACATAGCTGAGGTGGGCAGGTGGGGTGGTGTACCTGGCATCACACCTTGATCCTGTGCTCCATGAGCTGACCTGCCCACCTATACCACCCCTCTCTTATTTCCATTCTGTGGATATGCTCTGGGGCTTTTGCACCTCTATCTGCACTGTTCTTCCCCCAGAGCTCTGAGTATTCCACTCCCTCTTTATTCAAGTCTGTGTTCAAATGTGACCTCCCAAGAGGCCCTCCCCACCTCTCCCAATGTCAGTTCCCACTCCAGTCCTCTTCTCTGTGCTTATCACTGTACACACTCTGAGTGATTACTGGGGCAGAATATTAGAGCTTACTAACAGGACAGCTGTTACATCTGGGGAAACTGAGGCTCAGAGGGTGGTAGGATCTGCCTACAGAGTGACCTAGTTGAGGGAGAAGGACCAATGCTAGGCTTCTGGGTGCCATGCAGAATTCTCTCCAAGCTGCCTGCTTGTCTTTTGCAAAAGAGGGTCTGGCAATTCTAAGGTACAGAGTCTGGTCACATCACCATCACATGGTGGCGTGTGCCCGAGATCTGTACTCTGTGACTTTGCTGTATGGGGATGTGCTTCTCCACCTGCCCTGACAACTCTGTGTTCTTACAGCTGGTCATCTCCTGAGGCACTGTCTCAGGAATTAAGACTTGCCAGGGAGGTACCAGGCCTGGGTGGCATTCACTTTCATCTTTTTTAGAAGAGCCTGGGTCTGAACCCCCTAGACCTGTTCTCCACAGCTGTGCCCCACCCCATGGGTATCCTGAGATGCTGGGGTGACTAAGGGCCTAGCAATGGGATTCCCTATCCTTTTGGCTAAGCTTTCCCTGGGGAGAGCAGGACACTGTGGGCATGGCAGTTCCTCAGCTTCTGCCCTGGCTCATAGTTAGTGCTTGTGCATGTCCCTGACAGCATGCCCTTCACCCATCCCTGCGGAACAGCATCACAGTGCATAACAAGCAACAGTGTCAATGGGTTTGCTGCTGCTCTTGACAGTTGTTTTCACAGCTCAATTCCCAATGCCAGAACATTGTTCAAAGTAGTCTGAAAACAGACCCCTATTTTGGGTGCTCTGAGGCCTTGCTCCTCCATGGGGTTACAGACAGGCCTGGAACTTGTTAGGGACATGTACTCCTAGCCTTACTCTGAACCAGAACCTGATCCTACCAGGACCTATAGTGCCCAAAGCTCAAGGCTGTGGAGAGTTAGGGCTCACCCCAGCTATGCACTGGAGTCTCTAGAAAACTCATGTCCAACTCCCCAGAGATTCTGAATGACGTTTGTCTTCTTATGGATCTGCCTTTTCCAATGTTTAGACCCCATGATCCCATGTTCATCTGGGGCAAGCAGTGGAAGGGAAAAGCTGTACCTACTTTAACCTAGCAGGCGCCTTAATCAGGCACAGTGTTAGTCACAACCATGCTACCACAGCTGCTCTTGATCTAAGAAGTCAAGGGCATGTATTAGGGACTATCAGCCTCTATTAAATGTAGGTAGACCCAGCACAGCTGTTACCCCTCAGCTGCCTTGGTCTCTGTTCTGCCCACATAAAGTAACCAGGAAGCTCTTGTAGAGCTGGCAATCTGGGTCCTGGAGTGACCGAAGCTTAGGACCTGGATTGGCAAACAGAGACTTGCAGTTCTAGGTCCTAAGAGTCAGAAGTCTGTGCCTTAGACCAGAGACTCATAGCTTTCAGGACTAGCTTGGAGGCTTATTGCTCTGGGATTTAATAACCAGCACTAGGTAGGTGTTGGAATTCTCCATTTCTAGCAGAAGTGAGCATCAGTGAATATCAGTGAGCATCAGTTAGTGGCAGTGAGCATCAGTGAGTGGCAGTGAGCACCAGTAAATAGCAGCAGTGAGCATCAGTGAGCATCAGTGTGCAACAGTGAACAGCATCAAGCACCAGTGAGCTTTGGTGAGTGGTAGTTAGCATCAGTGAGCGGCTGCAGTAGCAACAGGCAGTGTCCACTAGTGCTATGGCTCTTAAATAGCCCGTGAGTGCTGTGACCCTCAGCCCTGTGGTGATGGGTCAGCCTAGGGTGTGATAGACCCTTGGTTCTTCAACCCCGGTGACTGCCGGTAGCTCTTCCAATGGCCAGAACTGCCGTTTCTCGCTTTCAGGTCTTCCCAGCCCTGTTGTTTCTGCCCTGGTCATTCTCTGGAGTGCTTTAGCCACCTTATCACCATTACTGCTGCCTCTGCTGGGGCTGCACTCACCTCCACTGTAATTCTGCCACTGCTGCCACCTTCCCCTCCTGGTACCAGCTCAGGCCACTCTTATCAGGGTCCCTGATCCTGCAATGACTCCACTTCCTGTTGTCCTCCACTCACACTTGTGAAGCCACAGATTCACAGTCCCCAAGTCCCCTACCCTGTCTTTTGACTAAGGGTCCTGCCATCCCAGCTTTCTATCATGGACAAAGTACCTGCAGTGATCAACTTAAGGGGGAAGGTTTATTTTGGCTCCTGGGGTCAGAGCTTCAGTCTGTGGTCACTTGGCTCTACTGTTTTCAGGTCTGTGGTGAAACGGGAAGAGCAGACCGTTCACCTCGTGGTGGTGGGGACAGGAACCCAGACAGGAAGAAGCCTAGGTCCCAACATTCTGGTCAAGAGCACATCCTCACCTGACTTCCTCCAACCAGGCCTTACCTCCTAAAGGTTTCACCACCCCCCAAAAACACTACAGGCTGGGACCAAGGCTTTATCATATGGGTACTTGGAGAATACCCCAGATGCCAGCCACAGCATCAGGGTGTCTGTGTCTTTGGTTCCCGGGAACACTCACCCCAGTCTAGTTCTGCTCCAAATGCTGAGCAACAATTCCAAGTCAGTCTTTATGTATTGCCCTGGGGCTGCAGCCAGAGATACCAAACCCTCCTGAGTGGACAGGGCATACCTGCTCTGGCCATGATAGCCTTGGGGCTAGGGGAGGGTGCTACAATTTCCTGGAAGTTTCAAGCCATGAACCCCTGGTGCTGTAGCTCAAAGGATGAGTCCCATTCATCCTGATTCCTGCCAAGGATTCCCTGAGAGGTAAGTATGGATTGATAGGCCAGAGTGACTGTCAGAAAGATGGAAGCCCCGCAGAGCCACACACCTCATGAGCACAGCTGGGGGAGTTGCTCCTGAGCCTCTGTCTCTGCCCCAGGCTGAAATCACAATGTTAATCAGTTTTCATACACTGGAGATATCTCTTTCAACATGTTTTAAAATAGTCCCAACTGGAACCTCCCCAGATGAAGCAAGACAAGATACTCCACTGCCATCCAGCATCAAGTCCCACGTGAACTCAGTGAATACCCAACTCAGAGCAGACTATGTCAGTCATCTCCAGGAAGATTCTTGGGAAGCAGGATGAAGAGCTCAGGAAGGGCTCCATGCCCACCTTACTCCCCTCCCTCTCCTGAACACAAGTAGCACAAGGCTTCCGTCCTCCCACCCTTCATCTCTCCCTCCCTCCTTTCCTCCCTCCCTCCATCCTTCCCTCCCTCCCTTCTTCCCTTTGTGTGTGTGTACATGTGTGCATGTGTGCAGGTGTATGTTGCATGTGTGTAAACATGTGCAGGGGTATGAAGGCAGAAGTGACCTAATCTAGCTAGCCAGCTTGCCTGGGGGAGCCCCTGTCTTTACCTCCCAAGTGCTGGGGTTACAAATGGGCTGCCATACCTTTGTAGGTTTTATGGCTCCTGGGGATCCAAGCTCTGGTCCTTGTGCTTACACAGCAAGTGCTTTATCTACTGACTCATGTTTCCAGCCCTTGGAGTCTCTTCACTCACATTGTCATGTTAGCGTACAAAAATGGGGCCTTGCTCAGTATGGGTGCTTTGGGGCCCTTGGTCAGATAAGATTTTCCCACATGGGACCCCTCTGGTCCATGCTGGACACTGATGCGTTGGAGTAATGTGACTGAGTGGATGGTGCCCCCTCTACAATGGCAGTACTCCTAGTGGGAAAAGGGTGGGGAGCAAAGGGTACGCAGAAGCCTGTGGAGTGTGGCAGAGCTACTGCACACCCCTCAAGAGCTCCTCTTTCCAGCTTCCATAGTCTGCTGTTAGGGTGTTTAGAATGCAGACCACATTTCCCACTGTTCTCTTTAGCTACGTGTGACCAATTTCTGACCAATAGCCTGTGAAAGAAGCAGTGCCCTTAAAAAGAAGGAGCATGTGTGGTCTCCACTGGGGCTGCTGGATGCTGCAAAGAGCATCATTTCCATGTTAACAAGCAAAAGCCAGACAGTCTGCAAGATTGTAATAGAAAGAGCTGAGGCTTCAGGACACCACAACCTAAGGAGGACAGGTGACTCTGGGCAGGGCTGTGCTATATCTGGAGGCTGTTTGGACTGGAGGCTGTTGAGTCTGGAGGCCACCAGATATAGAAGCCACTAGGTCTGGAGGCCTCTCAGTCTGGAGCCCACTGGGTCTGGAGGCAGCTGGCCACAGCTACTCTCCCAGCAACACAGGCCTCAAGTGAGTGCCTTCAGCGCTGCCTCGTGCCTCCCGTGAAGGTGCAACTCTGAGCATTTCTCACTGTTCCTGTCCCCGCTCACCTTCAGGCTTCATTTGCATATCCCTCAGGGGTTTCTGCTCATAATCATCTCCAGGTACACCATGGTCACCTCTGTTTCTATGATCTACTTCGTATCAAACTTTCTTTTCTTTATTTTATTATTTAAAACATTTTTAAAATGTGTGTGCGGGTGATGTGATGTGTGTGTGTGTATATATATATATATTCCTCTGTATATGCATTATGCATGCATAACTACATCTGCATGTGTGTTCCTGTGCTTGTAGAAGCCAGAGGTTGATGTCGGTCTTTGGTGTCATGTACTTCCACCATATTTACTATAGAGAGAAGGCAAGTAGGCAAAAAGCGAAAGTTCCCTTCTGCCATGACCTTTTACATGGGCTACCATTAGAAGGTAACACCCACATTTAGGGTGGGTCTTCCAACTTCAAATAATCCAATCAAGAAAGTCTCTTTCATTTCAGTTAATTCCAGATCCAGTGAAGTTAACAACCAAGATCAGCCATCACAATCTGTAAAACAGATAAAGTGGTCTGGCTCTAGCTGAGATACTGTGAGACTATGTGGTTAGAGCACAGGTGTTCCCAACCAACGGCAGTGCAGAGCAGGACCCGGGCTGAGGTGACAGCGATCCTCCACAGGAATCCCCAGCTCTGTTTTAATGTGTTTGACACAATTTATAAATAACCAGGCCTCTCTGTGGAAACCTTCTGTGAATGAATGTCTGCCAGCACAAGAAACTTACAAGGTAACACAAGAAAGTCAAACAACTATGCAAATGAGAACAATTCAATTTCCTGCATACTAGCCACAGCTGCAGACCTGGGGTTACACCTGTGCACACACACTCGTTTCATCAGTTTGTGACTGTCCTGAAGGAATTCTACATTCACAGAGGAGGAAACTGAGGCAAGAGATAGAGAGCTCCCTGAAGGTCATGTGCACAGTGGAAGGGGAGACATAGCAGCCCAAGCTGGGCAGAGCTGCCTGGGAGGTGACAGTGCCTGGAAGGGAAGCACAAGTTCATGGAAATTGTTTTGCTCTTTGCTGACTCTTTATGGTTTCTGACATGTAAGGTCTTGTATTTGATATCCTCAGCAAAAAGAACTTATTTAAAGGGAACAGGCATCCTGTTCTGTGTGGCTCTGGGGACACATCTGACCTCCAGATGCTGGAGTTGACTGGGGCTAGTGTGCAGCAGAGGCAAATGCAGCTCCACAGGCAGCTGCAGAGGACCAGGCACAGCAATCTGCCTTTCTGCCCTAGTGTGAGTTCTTGCCAGAGGCTGCGTTCTCTCCTTTCTTTTTTCTCCCACCCTCCTTCCTTCCTCTCTCCCTCCCTTCCTTCTTCCTCTCCTCCTTTCCTCTCTTCTTCCTTCACTTGAGTTGATAACAGACTTCTTTCTCTTAACAATGCTAAAGACAGAAAAAGGAAGGACCCCACTTGAAGATGGAATCTATTAGCCTCTGCAGTTGAGTCAATGTTGGGGCTCTGTGGGAATCCCTGGGAGGCAGGAAGACCAGAGAGGATGGAGTGTGCTTCATAGCTGCCTCTATCCACTCATTGCTTCCCCCATGAGGCATCTGGAAGCCATGTTGTCACAGTGCGAATACACATTAGCGTTAAAGTGAAGGCTGGGGTAAAACCATAGGTCAGAAACATTGAGGACAGTAGTGAGTATTGCTACCGATATGGATCTGAGTCCCAGGGTACCCACTGATGTTTCTGGGTGCTTGTGTCCAAAGACAAGGTATTGAACCATGGTTACACATAGAAAAAGTTTATTAACAGAAGGATGACTCAGCAGGTAAAGTGCCTGAGGCCAAACCTAATGACCTGATCCCTGGGACTCACATGGAGGAAGGAGAGAACGGGCTCCTGCATGTTGTCCTCTGGCCTTCATATGCAAGTCATGACACATACACATATGGGCTCATGAAATCAAACAAGAAATACACACACACACACACACACACACACACACACACACTGAATAAATTTTGAAAAATTTTAAAGTTAATAAAAGAGAAAGACACTCTGGAGGATGGAAGTGGGCTACCTAGCTGGGGAAAGGGAGTTGCTCAAAAAGGATGTGCCTGGAGCCTCAGGATCTTTGTAAGTCATTTGTATAGCACCCACCCTATTTCAATTTGTGACCTCTTTATCTTTTTTTGTTACACGTTGCTCACATGGGGAAGGGCTTCTAGTCTTTTTATGTCCACTGGCTTCTTTAATGTGTTAATTTTTAAAAATCTTATGTGTATGAGTGTATTGCTTACATGTATATAAGTGCACTCAGGCTATGCAATGCCTGAGGAGGTCAGAAGAGGGCATCAGATCCCTTTGAGCTGGAGTTACAGACAGTTGTTAGCCACCATGTGGGTGCAAGGATTTGAACCCAGGTCCTCTGCAAGAGAAGCCAGTGCTCTTAACTGCTGCGCTATCTCTCCAGCCCCTAATATGTTAATCTTGTTGTAGCTTTCTTCAGCCCAACTCTTGAGCTAGCCAAGCTGGCTAGAAAAGAGGAAGGTCAAGACTCTGGGAAGACAGCAAAGCTGGGCCCAGCAGGTCTTGGTGGACTCCCAGGAAACCACCACTGAGGAGCACAGTAAGGTACCAGTGCCCTTTCAGGGATGGGAGGTGGGGTGGGGGTGGGGGTGCATGGAGGTTGGGGATTGGTAGTGGGTGTGGTGTTACACCTTTATATATATTCCTGCATCTGATGCATCATGACTCTACTGCTTTCTCGTCTGCTGAAATAAACCCTGATGACTACCTGTGCCTCAGCATGAATTCTCTTCTTGGGGCACAAGAATTAAGACTGCTGCAATGGTTGGGATCAGAGGGAACAAAGGAGAAGGTATCCCTCCTCATATGTAACTGTGAAACCACAAGAAATGGTGGTATGTGGCATGTAGATGGAATTAACTCAGACACCCACCATGCAACCGCAGCCCTGCATACTTCCACCTACTTGACTAAGACTACAGTTGAAGCACTGAGGCTGCTGGATTGGCCAGGCAGAGAGGTTTCTTCAGAAACCAGAGGGAGCATCTTGCTCAGGTGAAAATGGCCCTGGCAGGTTACCACAGCTCTTAGCTAGTGATGGAAATCCAGAATCCCTCAAGGTGCTCTACTTATGCCCTGGAGGAGACTCAGCCCAGACGGATGAGGGCATCCCCAATACACTCCTGGAGAGGCTTACATGACAGCTGGGGGCATGATCTAGTTCATTTACTTGATCTGTTCCCAGTCAGCCAACACATTTGTTTACTTGGGCTGGCTGCTCAGATTTCAGAAACACATGCCCAAAACCTGTCTCTGTCCCACTTTACTGTGGAAGACAGGCTTGAATCTAGGGTGATATTACAACTGTCAGGGTCCAGGAATCCTGGCTCTGTAATCTGAAACCCAGTATGCTAATGAGGCATCCTACCCTCTATTCTGTGATAGGACGTTAAGTCTTTTATGCTAATAGGATGATGCTAATAAGGTATCCTACTTGCTGTACTGTGATAGGATGCTAAACCTGTTATGCTAATAAGGTATCCTACTTGCTGTGCTGTGATTGGACCACTACCCCTATATAAGCTTGTGCCTTCCCACAATAAAGCAGACCTGTGTCACTGAACCTGGTCTCCTGTATCTGAATGTGGCTCTGCTGACACAGTCTCCTCACCAGCCCTGGGGTCTGGGACTGGGCAGAAGCGACAGGAGGCAGCACAGGGCTAGCAGAAGAGCTGCCTCAGCACCAGGTGAGCAGAAGAGCGGCCTTGGCCCAGGGCAGGCAGAAGAGCGGCCTCAGCCCAGGGCGAGCAGGAGGAGCAGCCTTGACACCCATGAGAACAAAGGAGCAGCACCCATGAGAACGGAAGAGTGGCCACTGCTGGCGGTGACCCCACTTTACCATGAGTAGAAGGCTACAGCCACACAACCCTGTGGACAATGCTGGGCAGTAGATGGGTGACCGCACAAGGACAATGGAGCTGCCCAAAGCGGTAGCAGGTTTCACTGCAGGATGTGGAGAGAGTGGGTGCAGGATGGCAAACTGAGGCATGACATGAGTGATGGGCCATTTGACCACAGAAAACCATCTCCAGGGAAGCAGCTCTGAAGGGGGGTCCCACCTGGCCTGTGGCTGTGGTGTTTTGTGACATCAAAGTGGCCATGCTGGGTGATGCCTTCATTAAAGAGCAGACATGAATGAGACAGCAATCTTTGAGACTCCTGGGGACATAGAGGAAGCAAAAGCAGGCTCCACCCTGCCAGCTGGAAGAATTAATTTCAGTCTGGGAGCCCACACAGCCAGGATGCTTTAAAGCTGTGGGAGTTAAAACACAACCAACAGGACTGATGGGGAGCCTGAAGAGAAGGGGACATTTAGGGTCAAGGGTGGTACCAGGACACCTGTGGCTAACTGGGGGAGGGAGCTTTACTAGAAAGGACTATGGGCAGGGCCCCCTAGAGGAGTAGTTTCCTATAAACCTGGGTTGGGCCTCTTATGTCACCTTCACTGATTGACACACCACCCCATGACTGAAATCCACAATTCTACATCCCTCCCGTTCTGTGGCCAGGGTTCCAACAATGTCAGTCAGCTTGTTTCCGCATATGGCCGTGGCCTAGGTCAGGCCCTCAGCTGTGAAAAGACCAGCAGGTACTGGGGTAAACTGGAAGGTCTGGAAGATTTTGCATGTATGTGTTTCTATTTGAGTGTGGGATGCACGTGTGTGTTTGTGTATGCAGGTATGTGCATGTACATGTGGAAGTCAGAAAACAATCTAGGCTGTCATTCCTCAGATTTAGTCCACCTTTGAGGCAGGGTCTCTCAGTGGCCTGGAGCCCACCAAGTAGGCTAGATTGGCTGGCCAGTGAGCCCCAGAGATCTGCATTTCTCCACCTCCCCAGCACTGGGATCACAAGTATGCACCACAGAACCTAGCTTTTTTCATAGGTTCAGAGAATAAAACTCAGGTCCTCACAGGTAAAAGGGAGCAGTTTACTGACTAAGCTGTCTCCCCAGGTGGTTTGGAAAGATGTTTTCATGCCTCACATTGTTTTCATCCACCACTGAGGTGTTGGGAGCTACATGGAGATCATTTGATTACTAGAGGAGGACTCCAGGGATGTGTCTCCCACAGGAGCCACAGTTGAGTGCTGACTCTTACTTGAGAGCAAACACTGATCTGAGGCTGGGAGCTGCTTGTCTTTGAACCTCCAGCAGATGTTCCTTGGTAAAGGGTCACTCTGAGCTTAAACCTGAGATTTTAATCAAAGTTTTAACCTGCACTCTTCCTCCCTTCATCTCCTTAACCTCGTGGGAAGGGGAGATGGAGACTCAGACTTAAGCTCCTTGGCATCTGATGGAGTAACAGGTGGTCAGTGAGAGGGACTGAAATTTGTTGTAATCGCTCAATGACATAACAGGACCTTGTCCCAATGAGCCCCATAAGAGAAGCAACCCAGAGGCCTACAGTAGCCCAGTGGCCCTACAGAGCAAGACCCTTGACCCAGTACTGCCCAGCTAGCTGAGCCCAGGAACCAGAACCACAAAGAGTTGAAAGCTGCTTCTTCTTCATTGACCCCCATGATGTTCTGTCAAGATGAACCATGTGGCTGGTACCCAGAGACAAACCAGACAGCAGTGAAGTGTCCTGTCACTCCTGTAGAGAAACAGAGACTTGTTGCTGCCAGATGCAGCATGAGATGGGGACGTGGGGATACTTGTGCTCTAGAGCTATGAGGGCAGCCACATGGTCCCATCTGATACCACAGGGCCACAGGGACGAGTAAATAGATGCTGTGACAGTGACTGTGGTGGCTACCTAGGTGATATCCCTAGAAAGATGAGAAGTGTGTGTAGTGTGTGAGGTGCACTCAGCAGCGAGACCCCAAGGAAGCGCCGTCTGCCTAGCAGAGAGCATATTTACAACACAGGGATTTGTAAAAGTAGATGTGTGATAAACAGAAAGGAGTCAGTAACAACACCAAGGATTACATGGCCAGAGGACAGAGAGAAGTGTGTGCTGTAGCTGATTGACATAGACTGAGTACCAAGCACCAGTCTTTGCTACTGAGTAGAAAGGGAATTTCAGGTGGGCCCTGGGCAGGCACATCCATCACTGGACGAAAGAGCAGAGAAAGTGCAGCAGGAGCCTGATGTACTTTATGATCCCCCCAGGGTCAGGAAGGAGAGAGTACAGGAGGGGATGGAAGGAGACAGCCTCTGAGACCAGAGCATGAGCAGCCAGGACAAAGGACAGATGAGGTCATGCCTGAAAACTGGGTGAATTCAACCCACTCTCTGGAGGGACCACTGGAAGATGGGGAAGATAGAGCTGGGAAGATGGTCAGAGACACCGAGGGATCCACAGAGTGCATCTGAGACTGTGTGTCCTCCCTCCCCAAATCAGAGACCCTGTGCACCCTGCCTATATGTGCAACTCTGATCCTCTGAGGCTCAGGTTCCACAGGGAGCTCCGAGAGCCTTAGAACAGTCATCTCCTGTACAGAGTCCTTCTATGGGAACAGTGAGGATGACAGATGGGGCTGAAGCCAGGCCCACAGAATCAGCAGTTTTTTCCAGATCCCCTATTTGGTTTCAATTTTGATTCAACCAGAAGTGTTTCTGGAATTGGGAAAATGTGGGTGCCTTGGGAGAAAGCCAGCAGGGGGAGCGGCAGATTTCAGGCCTTAGATTGGAGGTGGGTCCCTCTCTGTTCCATGAGACTGAGATGCTGCCCCTCTGAACTTCAATATGTCATCTCATTGGGTCCTGCCCAGGGCTCCCATGTCCACTCAGCCAGGCCCTGCTGGTCATTCTGGGCATATTCCTGCAGTTGTCCTCAGCCAGGAACTGTCTCTTGCCTGCTACTCAGCTGCATGGCCACATCCACACTGCTGGCTGGTTCTCTGGACCCTGTGAAACTGTGGGAAGAAACAGGAGCAGTTCAGTCCAGGCCAGGTAGGGCAGTTTGAGAAGTTCCTGTCTTGGGTGTAGGAAGACAATTGTTTAGCAATCTTGACCCCTGTGTTTCACACAGGGGTAGGGGTCAAATCTTTACTTGGGGTGTGTCACGGTTGCTGGTCACTGTTAATTTAAAATCTCTCAAATTCCTCAGGACACAGGGTACCTGACAGTTCTGCAACATGTGAGGGGACAGACACTAGGAGACCCAGGGTGCCCCAGATTACAGTCTAGCACTACTCAGAGAGAGTAGCACCTGTGTGAGCTTGATTTCCCAGTTCAACATGAATCCTTTCTCCAGTTCCTCCCTGCAAGCTGTTTTAAGTCATGTGACACACCGCAAGTATGATGAGAACCCAGAGCTGCCAGCAGAGAAAGTGCAGCAGGAGCCTGATGTACTTTATGATCCCCCCAGGGTCAGGAAGGAGAGAGTACAGGAGGGGATGGAAGGAGACAGCCTCTGAGACCAGAGCATGAGCAGCCAGGACAAAGGACAGATGAGGTCATGCCTGAAAACTGGGTGAATTCAACCCACTCTCTGGAGGGACCACTGGAAGATGGGGAAGATAGAGCTGGGAAGATGGTCAGAGACACCGAGGGATCCACAGAGTGCATCTGAGACTGTGTGTCCTCCCTCCCCAAATCAGAGACCCTGTGCACCCTGCCTATATGTGCAACTCTGATCCTCTGAGGCTCAGGTTCCACAGGGAGCTCCGAGAGCCTTAGAACAGTCATCTCCTGTACAGAGTCCTTCTATGGGAACAGTGAGGATGACAGATGGGGCTGAAGCCAGGCCCACAGAATCAGCAGTTTTTTCCAGATCCCCTATTTGGTTTCAATTTTGATTCAACCAGAAGTGTTTCTGGAATTGGGAAAATGTGGGTGCCTTGGGAGAAAGCCAGCAGGGGGAGCGGCAGATTTCAGGCCTTAGATTGGAGGTGGGTCCCTCTCTGTTCCATGAGACTGAGATGCTGCCCCTCTGAACTTCAATATGTCATCTCATTGGGTCCTGCCCAGGGCTCCCATGTCCACTCAGCCAGGCCCTGCTGGTCATTCTGGGCATATTCCTGCAGTTGTCCTCAGCCAGGAACTGTCTCTTGCCTGCTACTCAGCTGCATGGCCACATCCACACTGCTGGCTGGTTCTCTGGACCCCTGTGAAACTGTGGGAAGAAACAGGAGCAGTTCAGTCCAGGCCAGGTAGGGCAGTTTGAGAAGTTCCTGTCTTGGGTGTAGGAAGACAATTGTTTAGCAATCTTGACCCCTGTGTTTCACACAGGGGTAGGGGTCAAATCTTTACTTGGGGTGTGTCACGGTTGCTGGTCACTGTTAATTTAAAATCTCTCAAATTCCTCAGGACACAGGGTACCTGACAGTTCTGCAACATGTGAGGGGACAGACACTAGGAGACCCAGGGTGCCCCAGATTACAGTCTAGCACTACTCAGAGAGAGTAGCACCTGTGTGAGCTTGATTTCCCAGTTCAACATGAATCCTTTCTCCAGTTCCTCCCTGCAAGCTGTTTTAAGTCATGTGACACACCGCAAGTATGATGAGAACCCAGAGCTGCCTGTCACAGTGTGGCAATCAGAGTAGCTCAGGGAGGAGTGGGGTCTGCCTTTTTGTCACATGGCACCTCATAGACCACTGTGGTGGGTACTGGTCACCTGCAGTGAAGGCCCAGAGCTGGGGCCTCTGTACCCAACCTGCTCTGCACTTTCCTTGAAGGACCTGCCTCGGCCACAATCCCATGAGAAGGTTGGTGACTGTACTCATTTTATAGACCAAGAATCAGAGACATCAAAGCACTCATCCAACATGGCCCAGTGGTGAAGGGAGCAGTTCTGACCTGTGTAGTTTGGACTCAGGATTGTCTGGTCCATGGGCCCAGGAGCTCACTGTCACTGTCACAGACATCTGGGTCAGAAATTGTGTGGGGTGTCCTGGCTGCTGCTCCTCACAGGTACCTGAATACAGTGTAGCCCACAAAGAGGAAAGCAGGGTATGGGGGGCTTCAGAGTGCAGAAGGATGATTCTAACCAGACCTGGAAGCTGTGTCTGGTGGAGGGAAGGGTTGGGGCTGCTCCCCTGGGTCCTACTGACCTTCCTCTGTTCATCCCCTCCCCCACCAGTTCCATTCCTGGAGATACCCACTGTGTTCTATCTCAGTCCAGCTCCAGCCTTGCTCCCCCTGTCCTGCTGTGTCCCAGGTGTCATGAGACCTTGGCTACAGCTTTAGTCTCATGACTTTGTGCATCCATCAGTAAGGAAACAGAGCTTGGCTGGTTTCAGAGTCGGGCAGGGGTCCTCCTGAGAGAGGGGTCAGGAGAGTTCTAGAAGGACCTAGAGTCCACTGAGACACAGAGGCTGGAACAGCTGATGTCCAGCTTTCTGGGGTCAGAGGTCCCTGCCTTGGCCTGGGCTGCCCCTGAGCTGACAGGCTCCACTCTGGGAATAATGGGCCTTGTCATCTCAGGCCTGTGTCTACCTCTCACATACCCTTACTTCAGAACTCCGCTTCCTTTCTTCTAGAACTCAGGCCAGGTTGGCTCCTACAGGACTGGCAGGGTTCCCCCCACCCCCTGTGAAGCACAGCAGGGAGTTTGGCTGCTCAGGGCTCTGCAGAAGATTGAGTGTTCCCTGTCCTCTTCCAGGCTGAGCAGCTCACAGATCTAGCTGCCTCTCTGGACCTTACTCCCACATGATCATAGAGCTCAAACCTCAGACATGGCAGATAAATGCTTTTTCAACAGAAGTTAGATAAAGCTTTAATACAGAACAGCGAGTTCCATCTTTCCACTTGAGAAAGTTCAAGTTCAGATTTCAAGTTCTCAAACACTTTGTCATGGAAGTTGGACATCTTAGGCCAAATCCTTGTTAACACACATCCTTTGCTTCCAAAAAAACTGATAAATCCAAAGGAGAATAGCCCCTGTGTCCCAATGGATCAGCTACTTTCTCAGACAATGTAGGAGCCGGGGAGCTTAACTATGCACCCACCAGCCTAGTCATCTGCCCATTAGGACAGTGAGTACTGCTTAGGGAGCTAGGGAAGAAACCCAGTCTCAAAGCTCAGCCAGGAGGAATGACTGGCTGTGCATGGACCAAGCTATGGAAAGTATGGACTCGCGTCCCAGAAATGAAAGCCAGCTCTAAATTTATGCCAATCAACACAATGAATAACCTGCCAATCAACTAACACAACAAACAGCCTGCCAAGCTACATAGCAAGTAACCCAGCAATCAGTCTGAAAACACAATATATAACCCACCAATCAATATAACAAACAACCTGACAATCAACACAAGTAACTCACCAATCAATACAACAACCTGCCAATCAATACAAATTACAACCTGCCAATTAACCAACGCAACAAACACTTTACCAATCAGCACAACAATCTGCCAATCAGCAAAATAAGTAATCTACCAATCAACACAACTTGACAATCAACACAACATACAACCCACCACCCAACACAACAAGCAACCCACTAATCAGTTAATACAACAAACAACCCACGTATCAACATGAGAACCCATGGTGTCTATGTGTTTCCCACCAAGGATCCTCTTCTGGTAGTCCTAGTGCACAATGGCTGGTTCTGTTAGTTACTTTTCTAGTTGCTGTGACAAAATATGTGACAGAAACATCTTAAGGGAGGAAGGATTCATTTTGGATCACAGTTGCAGAGTCTGAAGTCTGTCACAGAGGCGGAGCAACTCCCATGGTATCAGGAGCAGAAGGCATTGTGTGGACCAGGAAGCAGAGAGTGAGGTCAGAACCAGTTCAACCTTCAAAGGCCCCTGGTGACCTATTTCCACCAGTTAGGCCCCCTCCTCCTAAGGCTCTTACGGCCTTTAAAATATTGTCACCAGCTGGGCATTAAGTGTTCAAACACCAGCCAATGGGAACATTTTACACATAACATATAACACTAGGGGATCTGAATCCTGTTGAAAGACAGAGGACTGAGCCCTTCAGGGGTTTCTGGTCAATCATGGGCCCTACTGTCTTTCTTCCAATCCTATTCAGTTCTGGTCCAAGGGAGGCAGGTGAGAGACAGCCCCCAGTCCAGTGTGTTCTCTGTCTTATGTTGTGACCAAAGGGCTGAGCTGGTCCACTTGCCTGACTCTGGTGCAACTGCCCAGGCTATGCAGGCACCTGCCAATGACACCATCCCCTCCTGCCTATGTCCAACCATGACCCACAGGTGGGATACTCAGAGACCCCAAATATCAGGGAGGGACTGAGCCTCTGGGATGATGTTGAAGAAAAGCCATTTCCCTTATTTCCTCATTCTTTCTTGGGCTAGAGTAAGGAGACTGGGGCAACCTTATGTCATCTGTCTACAGGACCCAGCAGTGGGGACACTGTGAAAAGCCCTGGGCCTCCCACAGGCAGGTGGCTTCTTTAACATTCTGTTTGGAAGCATGGCCTCAGCTTGAAACACCAGCCTGATTAGCTACTGCCACAGTGTGTCCCAACCTTAATCATGATTTTGACTCTAAACCCTTGGGTTCCTATTGCCACGCCTTCCTAATCACCCAGCAGTAAGTCACTCCCTGGCTGTTGGTGAAGTCACCCAGTATACTATCACTGCCATCTGTGTGTCAGGGACACTCAGACTCTGTTGGGAGTCTCAAAGCAAGGACATTGAGGTGGCTCAACCTTTGGGGCAAGGACACTTGGGGATCTAGTGTGTGAGCAGAGGCGGGGGTCTGCTCAGATCATGCTGCAGCCTGGATGGGTCAGGGGAGATCTGTACCAGAGCCACCTTGTCCTCTAGATTCTTCAGCTGGTACCCACACCCAGTTTACTTCTGTGTCCTCCTATCTGCATTTGAAGTACACATAGTCGGAGGCCATCTGAGCTATGTACCATGACCCCCGTCCACAGCCATCTGCAGGAACCTGCAGGGTCACGCTCCTGCAGGGATAGGGAGAGCTGTGTCTCAGCGGGGTCTGGAGGCACTGTGGCAGGCTGGGGTACTCCTTCAGTTTCAACTCTCCCCCAAACACCTCTGCAAGCAGCCTACAGACCACCCTGGGCCTGGGTCCAGGTGCTCTCAAATCCATTCCCAGTCCGTACTGGCTCTGCTTGGAGGTTATGCTGTAGAAAGCTCTAGAGCTAGACTTTCAGGAGTGCCCAGCTGGCCTCATGGCCCTTTTTCTCCTGCCAAAGGGCTGAAAGCCAACCTGATCTCACTGTCTGGAGCCCTGGCCCTCCTGTAGCAGAGATATTGAGGAAAAGCCTTTTCCCTTGTTTCCTCAGTAGCTACACACAGACTGTCTTTGACTGTGGTCAGTTCCTTCTAGCTTCTTTCTTTTCCTGTGCCTTCTATCATATTACACTTAACTTGAGAGAGTTTTCCTAGAATTGACTAAATTATTTCCCACATAGCCAGAATATTGGGGCAAGATGAGGAGGGAGCTGGGTTATGTGAAAGTGATTGCATCTGGAGCTGCTGATTTATGAGTTTTGAAATGAAAGGCTGTGGGAGATGGGTGGGAGATGGGGAAGCCAAGCTGTCTCTATCCAGTCAGCCCTCAACAGTCTTCTGTTACAGGACAGAGATAGTCTATGGGAAACCTGTGCTAGGAGTAAGCAGTAGAGGACCCAGATGCAGGGAGCACTGGGTGTGTCCACTACTCACACCCCAAGGATTTGGGGACAGCTGCCCCAATTCACATAATCTCCTCAGGCCTTCAGCCAATTCCCCCAAACAGAGCTGTAGTGGTGACAGCTAGTGTCATCAACGCCAGCCAGCAGCTTAGGAGCACAGGGAAGGAGACACGGCCACAGGATTGGAGGGCACAGCACAGGAGCTTTGGAGGACAAGGGAACCAGAGGCCTGGTGGCTCTTCCTCTGAGAGGTGTCAGCATTGCCCTTTCCTGCAGGACACTCAGATTTGACCTCTGAGGGCTCTAGCTGCCTTTCCAGACTATGAAAGGTCAGCTGTCAGCCACTTACTTCCTGCCCCCGGCCATGGTCATCCTTGCCCTCATCCCTAAGTCCCCATTGTAAATGTCACTTCCTTTCCTTCTTTGCCCCATACTTCTGCTCCCCACACTGGGAAAAGCAGACCCTCCTCTAGATGGGTCAGCAACATAGCTTTAGGGACACCTAGACACCAGGATTCAGTGACATGATGGTGAAGAAGACAAGCACTACTCTCTTAGAAGCAGTAAGAGTAGGTTCATGTTCACAGGAAAGCCCAGCTCTGTGCATGCCTTGGGGACAGACTGACTGCCACCTCCACCAGCCATGAGTACTTCCTAGCATCAGCTGAGGGCCCAGTCAGCAGGGGTGTGGGGAAGGGCACTATCTTCAGTGAAGCACAGGTTCCTTCTGCCACATCCACTGTACATTCAAGTCATGTGACTAGCTAACTGCAAGGCAGGCTGGGAAATGGAATCCAGTCCTGTGCCCAGGAGGGATGATGAACACAGGCAGACCTAGGCCTTGGCCACAGCTCTGCTCAGACTCTGCCAAGTGCCTCTTGTTAGTGAACCTTGGGCCCACAGATCTTGCTCATTAC
The DNA here is from genome assembly GCF_000622305.1 of Nannospalax galili. Lineage (NCBI taxonomy): Eukaryota > Metazoa > Chordata > Mammalia > Rodentia > Spalacidae > Nannospalax > Nannospalax galili. The sequence goes on from NW_008355811.1 coordinate 1,304,012, forward strand.
TCTGCAGCCGAACTGTCCCTGGTTGTGTATCTTGGGTCCCGGCATCTCTGCAATAGGTGGAATTCAGGGACCTGCTCAGACTTCAGGGCCAAGTGCTCGAGGTCAGCACTGGCTCTGGGCTGAGGAGCTCATGGTCAAACCCTAGTGAGTAAGGAACCTGGAACACAGACCAGATGAACTGGTTTCTTTTTCTCCTTGGCACTAGAGTGTATGCTGGCACGCTCAGAGAGTACTTTACAGAACAGAAAGTTCAGACTTGAGTCTAGTTAGAGGGAAGCATGAGGTGCCCAGTGAAGGGGACATTTCTGCTCATCCAGGGATCAGTAGCATGTTCTGAAAGGCCTGGGCTACTTGGAAATAGAATTTGTAGAAGATATCACTCAGTCAATTGCATTACTTTTTCCAAGTGCCCTGGTCTGGGTGACCCTCACCAGAGAAGGGTGATGAGCTGGGAAAAGACCATGCCTCAGAGCTGTTGCTAGGGTGGCTCCTCATAGGACACCAGCCTGTACAGGCAGGTGGAACAAGGTCTGGTTATGTGACCACTGTTGCTGAGGCCTCCCGTGATAGTAAGACAGATAGCATTTTGTTGGTGCCTTGAAGCAGGGCTCAGCATCTGCCACCACAAAGGCCTCAGGCCATAAGTCTCTGATGCTCAGAGGTCAGGAACCTCCTTACAGGAACAGGCCAGCCCAGACAGGCCTTTTCTCTGAAGGTGATATCTCAACCTTCCCTGGGTTTTCATATGAAGCTGATTGTGCTCTGGCCACCAGTGCTGAGGAGATGCTTTGCTTAGCAGTGCTGGGGGGAGCATATGATGACAGTCTTTCTTCCTCAAAGTCTCCTAAGATGTATTCCCACACTGTAGACCTGAAATACTCAGCAGGAACACACTCATACAGTGTGAATCACATACTGAGAACCCTGGGAGCCTGCAACCCTCAGCAGATACCTTCCAAGGACACAGCTTTAAACAGTCTCCCCAGTATCCCTAGGACCCTCTTCAGGGAGTCAGGGATGTGCATGGGGACACCCCAGGGCTCAGTGCCCCCACCCATGCTGCAGTGAGATCCACCACAGGCTCCACCCAGATCCTCAGGTAGAAGAGCTGCAGGGCTGAAGGCACCACCTGAGAATCACAGTACATGAGATCAGGCTAGACCTCCTAGAGGCTTGGAGAGGACACAGGCTCTGGTAGGTGTGAACACAGGTGACCTCTGAGGAGGACCCAGGTATCATCTGGGGCTGCATGTGGCATAAAAGGTGCAGTAGAAACAAGAAATGAGGGTAGGTGATGTCTATGTGAGGGATGGTGCACAGGGCTAATGCTACATAACCATCAATGAATAATATCAACATAAGAAATTTAAAAATAAAACAGAGGAACCAGGCTATGTATTAGTAGCCCATAACCCAGGCAAAGATAATCACTATAATTCAGAAAGGAGGTGGAGATATTAATTCATTTAAAGAGCAATGAATTAAAAGCACATTTTAAAAGGATTGCCCAAAGTGGAGAGAGGCAGAATTTGTGTTCTGCATACAGGTGGGGAGGGAAAGGCATGGAATTCTCTGGAAGGGACAGAGAGAAGACACTGTCATGTTTCAGAAGAGTGCATAATATGGTTTGGGATGGGTTTACAGTCATTCTGGAAGGTTCTTTCTAGACGGTCACCTAACAGGAGAGAATCATGGGGGCTTTTGTGGATGACATTATTTGTGAACATCACAGCATCTTCTTTTGAATGAAAATAAATTCAATTCTAAGGCTGTAAAATGGTCAGATTTTTAGCTGTGAATCAGAGGACAAAGATCAGTCTGTAGGGAGGGTAATAAGAGGGTGAGGATAAGGCCAGGGAACAGGAGAAGGTAGCATTCAAAGGGGGAGTGCTGTTGATGAATGACAAAGGGGCCAGCTGTGAACTGTTCAAGTCTCAGCAGGGCCCCTTCCTGTCTGTCACATATGTGATTAGGGTTTCCATGGAGGAGGGACCTAGTATCCTGGACTTCTGACCCAGATGGTGGAGCAGACAAAGCCCAATGAGCCTGTAGAAGGCCCCAGGCTCACAGGGGGCCTGGTGAACCTGGACACCCCGAGCCTGAACAGAAGTGGACAACTACAGAAAGGTGTGGGACTGAATGGACACAGAGCATCCACCCAGGATGGTGGAGGACATAGGAAGCAACATCCCCCATGAGGCTACCAGCAAAAGCTGATTACTTTCATGACTGTCCAGGGACCAAACTGGGTGGCATTAGCAGGCACCTGAGCCCTCAGCCTCAAAAGCACAGGTAGGTTTGGAGGTTATCACCAGCTGACTGCTCCAGGAGCGTCTCCTGACACCCAGAGCAATTCTAACACAGAAGCCTGCATGCATCCATAGGACAGTGGGACCAGGATGTGACAAGTGTGATTTATGGTTCAGTTAATTTAAATAAACAGAACCAAGCCACAGAGCAGTCTAGCACCTCCCCTCAGAGACCAAAGACTCCTGTCAGCAGCAGCCACTTCATCAGTCACTAGCCCCAATAGGTTCCCTTCACCATCTTCACCATCAGCCCCACCCAGCTTTCAGCACAGCTCCAGGGTCACAGTTCCTCTCCTTAGAGAGCTGCCTCTCCCTCTGGGACAGACTAGACACACACACACACACACACACACACACACACACACACACATGTTAGTGCAGGTGCCCACAGAGGCCAGGAGGAGGCATAGGATCCCTTGGAGTTACAGGCAGTTGTGAATGCTGGGAACAGAGGAGTTCCCAGTGCTGGGAACTCTCCCTAGGGTCCCTCTTCCTGTCATCTTTAGAAAGCCAGAATATGAAAAACAAAACCCCAAGTCCTGAGGTGTTTCTTGACCTGATGACTGTGGTTGACTCAGGGATGAACATGTGGCCCAGTCACACCCAATGAGCTGCAAGGAGATGCTTACTGGGAATACTGGGACTAATTCAGGTGGGCTTCCACCATACTAGAAGCTGAGTGAATGTGAGCTCTAGGGATGCTTAAGTCATTTTGCCTCCATGAAGGGGATCCTGACAGATAACAGACGTAATATGGAAGAAGACCTGAGACCATGGTGTGGAGAGGGACATTGGGCCCTGGGAACTTTACTGGGACTCAATCCATCCTGGAGAAGCCGCTCAGGCCTGGACATGGAGCAGATGGAATCAGAAAGCCACTGCTTTGTCTAATGCTGGTCACTATGGGGGAGGAGGGAGAGGAAGGAGTGTTCTGTTACTTGCCAGCAAGTGAGTCCTATCTGCCCCAAGACCTAGGGGCCTCCTCAGGACACAGGCACAGGTGCAGGGTTCTGTGACTCAGGGTGGCCTCACTGTAGCAGGGACCAGGGATGGGTAAGAGCTGGAAACTCAGCTCTGAACAGATGCTGAAGTGAAGACTGGTACCTTTATGCATACCTGGGCATGTGCCGTCCCACCTGTTCTGTGTCTCAGTGGGGAATAGAACAGACAGCACCTCATGAGCTGTGTGAGGGACTGGGAGGCTCAGGAAATGGCAGCTAAGATGCCCTAGATCCCTAGTACTCAGTCTGAATTCTGCAACATCTAAGTCCTCAGGAAATATGTGAGAGGTGGGTGAGTAGGATTACTTACAGACTGTGAACCATATAAGGAAGGAGACATCATATAACCTCATCCTGGACAATGAAGGCCAGGGGCCGATGTCCCAGAAAGAGCAGGGTTCAGATGAGGAAAGTGAGATTGTGACAGAGGTTTGTCCACCCAGCAGCAGGGAGCCTCTGGCTGGGTCATGGTTGAGGGCTTGTGCTGGATAGCTTCAGTTGTCAACTTGACACACCTGAAACAAGGGACTGTCAATGGGAGGATTTCCTCTATTGGATTGGCCTGTGGCCACGGCTGTGAAGCATCTTCTTGATTGCTGAGTGATGTGAGAGGGCCCAGCCCACTGTGGTGGAGCCACCCCTGGGCAGCTGGTCCTGGGTTTTGTAAGAAATCAGGTTAAGCATGGGCTAAGGGAGCAAGCCAGTAAGCAGCAACCCTCCATGGCCTCTGCTTCAGTTCCTGCTTAACTTCCTCCTTAATTTCTCTCAGTGATGAACTGTGACTGAGACTTGTAAGCCAAATAAACCCTTTCCTCCTCAAGCTGGTTTTGGCATTTTGTTACAACAATAGAAAGCAAACCAGAACAGGTTCCCATGTCATGAAGCAGGCACAGAGGGTAACCGTTCACGAGCTATGTAAGAACATGCCCAGTGAAGATGATATCTTTGGGTACAAAAATCACATATCATGACACTGGTTAGGAGCTGTTCTATGTTGTTTTGTTCTGTGTTTCTTTTTAAAAAATAGCTTATTATTTTTATGTGTATAAGTGTATTGCCTGTATGTACATAAGTATACTCATGTTGTGCAATGAACAAGGAGGTCAGAAGACGGCATCGGATCCCCTGGAACTGGAGCTATGGACAGTTGTTATCGACCATGTGGGTGATGGGAATCGAATCTGGGTCCTCTGCAAAAGCAGTCAGCACTCTTAACCACTTAGTCATATCTCCAGCCCTGTTCTGTGTTTCTTTTTAAAATGACATGATTTTACACAAAAATAACACTAGAAAAAGTGCTGTCAAAATATTACTACTGAGACCGAATGGCCAGCCTTTTATTCTCCTAGTAAAAATAGTGATTCCATTTTAATTTCACAGTAACTAAGTGCATTGTCTTTATAAGTATCTGGATAATGCATGTCTTTTTTTAAAAAAAAAGAAACAAGACAGGAAAAACCACAAAGGAGAATTATTCCACCATTTCAAAGAAATCAGTGACACATAAAAGAAGTATATTCATTCTTAAAGGAAGAAAGAAGATATGATTGTGATGATGGTGATGATGATGATGATAGTGATGGTGGTGGTGACGATTGTGACATGAGAATAGTGATTGATAGTGATAATGGACAAGGATGGTGCTGGCAATATTGCTAATTATAGTGATGATTATTGGTGAGATTAATATTAATAATAGTAGGATAAATCTAATCCATTGCCCACTGGCTTATGTCTTTAGACAAGTGAATGAATTACTTCTAGAGTTCAGTTTCTTCATCTCTAGACTGAACAAAAACAATCTGCATCTTGGGATGAGGCCCAATAGGCAGGTCCTGTGATCAGAGCTTCCCCAGGTGTGGCCAGGTCAGAGCCAGCACCATGAACACTGGTTCTTCACATCAGGCAGGGGAGGCCCAGGGTCCACCTCCAGGGCTGGTGTGTCACTCCTGCCAGAATGCCCATGGAAGGGGGCCACACCTCCCAAGAGACTGGCTTTTTTCTTTCAGCTGTCACTACAGAAGCCAGGGCTGACTATTAAACAAGCTGTTCTGACTCCACGCCCTGCTCTCCTGTCAGCAGGAAAACTGCAGCTTCAGAGGACAGATCTTCAATGAGGAAAGACAAAGTGCAGCAGCAGAGATCAAATGGAGAGTAAATCCTTTGGTAGCAGGTGTCAGCCCGGCTGTCGGGGAGGAAAGGCTTGATTCACTACATTCTTATCTCATTCAAAGTCGGTATCCCCATCACACACATATTCTGTGCTCACATTCAGAGCCGGAGATCCAAACTAGAGAGGAGTAGCGGACACAGGTACATGTCAAAGTGGGGATGATGTCACAGTCATGTAGTTTCTGTGGGCTGTGATGTTGAGGATGTGAGAGACCAAATATTTCAGGTGACAAAGACTCTCTGTCTTTTTTCCTGTTCAGTCCTTGTGGTCTACCATTAGAGCCACAACTAGACTAACAACAAGGCTGCTCCTAGAGCGGCCTTGGGACACCAGGTGGGCCCACTGGAGTGGAGGACAGCCTCCTGGAGCACTCAGTACTGCACAATGTTAGAGGCAGCAAGGGGTAAGACAGTGCCGCAAGCTCAAATGCTCCAGTTGGAAGAGGTGCTGCCAGGGGAAGAGGGTACTACCCAGAGATGGACTTGATGTTGGGCATGGTGAGCATGCTTGACACAGGCCTGAGGAATGGCATTCTGGGACAGCTGAGGTGAAGGTCCCACTCCAGTGATGAGAATCAGACTTGTCCAGGGAGACCAGGCACATAGTGGCAGCACTAGAGGCTGAGTGTGGGGATTGTGGGGGCAGATGACTGGTTCTAAGACTTGGGCAGCATGAGGGAGTCTCTTCAACTCCCTGTGCCTCAGGTTTCTTGTCGTTAAAATGGGGGTGGTGATGATACCTACCTTATAGCAGGTGCTGGGACATGGTGAGTACCATATTCAGTGGTGATGGTGATGATGATTTTCATAACAGTAGTATGAAGGTGATTTTGATGGTTATTCTAGTGATGATGGTGCTGAGGATGATGGTGACTAGGAACATGGGGAAGATAATGAAGATGATAAGAACAATGACGGTGATGGTGGTCATGGTGATGGTTATGTTGCTGATGATGATAAGGAATTGATGATAATGAAGATGATGGCAATAGAGATGATGATGATGATGATGATTGAGGGGTGAGGATACTGGTGATGTCGATGTGAGAATGTGATGGGAAGATATTGACAATAATAACAATGATGACCATAATGAAGATGGAGATGCTGCTGCTGTTTCTGCCAATGGTGATGGTGGTGATGGTTCTGATGCTGCTGTTCATATGGAATTAGTGATGACAGTAAAGATGACAATAAACAATGGCGACCATGACTTAGATGCTGCTGCTGCTGCTGGTAGTGATATTGATAATTAGAATGGTCATGACCTTGATGACCATAAAAACAATGAGAATGGCAAGGATGGGAATGATGGTGCAAATGTTGATGCTGATGATAGAGAACTGATGATGGAGACAAGGCCATGCCAGTGACATAATGATGTTGACAGCAGGTATGTTGGCAAAGATTCTGTTTGTGTTGGTGAAATGTGGCCAGGAGATCAGAGAGAAGAGTTCAGATCCCTTTGATCCTCCCTCAACCTCATTCCTATCTTACTGACATGGCTGTTTGTTTCCCTGAGACAACAGAGTCTGAGGCCTGCACTCAGTAAGCACTCGCTATCTATGACCACTCAGCAAGCACTCTATGACCACTCAGCAAGTACTCTATCAATACTCAGTAAGCACTATCTCAAATACTCTGCAAGCACTCTATGAATACTCATTAAGCACTCTGTCTATCAGTCCTTAGCAAGTACTCCCTGTCTATGAACACAGGCTGACTGCTCAGGAGCCTGAGCCAAAGTGGGGTCCAGGCCATGTGGGGCAGGCCTCAGGCACAGGCCTAGTTAAGCAGGTGGATGTGGATTTGGCCTTCTATCAATGCTGCAACCAACCTCTACCTCTTCAGAATGAAGATGGCCATCACACCTGTCCTACAGGGTTACTATAACTACCATCAACAATGGGCAGCATATTTGTGCAGGTACACAATGAGTGCTAGAAGATTCCTGGGGCCTGCTGGGCCTTCCCTCCTTCCTTCTGTGGTTTGTCTATGGCTAATACATCAATAAGGAGTCAGAGCAGGCAGGTCCCTGCACAGAGGCTCTACTTGGGGCATGTTGTCTATTGCCTCCTCCCTCTGACCTGGAGAAGAAAGTCTGGGCCTGTCACCCTCCAGGGATAGGCAACAGCATCTCTGTCTTTGTTCCCAAGCTCAGGGGAAGTGACCACCCTCTAAAAACAACACTTCCTTCCTGAAACCAAAGATATGGTCCTACCAGCCACTGGAAGGGCATTCTATGCTCCAGGCAGGGAGCAGGTCTATTTATAGATGGAGCTGTGTGCTTGTCTAGATCAGCAATAAAATGCTGCTGTTACCCAGCACTGGATGGGAAGGAGGTTTGTGACCTCACTGTGTTAGAGTATCTTCTCAAGTGATCTAGTGAGGAGATGTCTTAAAATTGCATAACAAACACAACACTAGATAAGAGGCCTCTAGAAAAGTGAGCACTGTTTCATTTTACTTTGTTGTTAATTTAGAAATTATCCTTCCTTCTAGAGCACACAGGCTCAATCACTGTCTTAGTGTCCAGTCTGTGTGAACACAGTCCCCTCATGAAGCTGAAGGGGTTAAGCAGGCTGTGACAGCTTCCCCTTGAGCTACAGCTTGGGCAGTTCCTGTCACCCAAGCCTCTGTGTTGAGCATCTCCTTGGCCTCCAGATAATCTAGTCCGAGGCTGAGCAGTGCAGCTCTGTGTTGGCTCAGAGATATGAGGTAAAGAGGCCTGGATGCAAACAAATAAGGACAAGCAAATCTGTAGCTGATGAGGAAGCCCAAGAAGACAGGGCTGCTGAGGTCCCTGATCTGCTCTGAGTCATCTCTCCTACAGGGGACAGCAGTATTCCCTGTCAGGAACACGAGAAACGGCCCAGGAAGCTAGACCCTGTGTCTCCAGCCTAGATTTAAGAAATGGGATTTCATAGAGTTACAATTTCAAGTGCAATTACTGCAGTATTGCTTTCTCTCAAATTCTTTTGAAATGGATTAGTTGGACTGACCTGGCCTGGGTACAGATCAGCATTTACGACTAGATCATAGACAGATGCTAATGTCCTCATGTCCCTTTGCCTAGTTGCTCTGCCAGGCCCAAACAGCAAACTCCACTTTGTAGCAAGCCAGGGTCATAGTGCAGCCTGCCTACTCTGCCCCTGGAACATACAAGTGTCCACTGTCAGGGACACACTGCCTAGACTCCAGGCTGGTCACTGGCTACGCAACTAAAAAGCCATCAGCAATTGATCTGTGCTGTTCTGCTGCCATTTGCTGCTGCTGAGCCCTGCAACACTCACTGGCAGAGGCCAGAACACAGCGTTCCATCTGGCCTAGGGCTGTCACTGCCACTACAGAATCCATTCATCGCAAGTCCCTGTTGGGCTCTTGCTAGTTTAGCATCAGTAGCATGGTTTCCTTGAGAGTGGGTGACAGGGTCAGCAAACTGACTTCTTCCTGTGGCTCAGAGGACACAAGGACAGGAAAGCTCTGGGGTGAGGTCTTCCACCACTGTTATGTACAATGGAGTGTTTCTGGGTTTATTGTGTGTTGTGCATGAGTGTATATCTGGGGCTTTACTCTGAGTGTAGGGGGATTGTTATTCTGAGGATGTGTCCGGTCCCATTCTCCCCTTTCTTGGCCTTCTGATGTCCAGAAACAGGGTACATATTCCAAGACATTCTCATCTTGGGAGGGGACAGGGGATGGATAGGGACACTTTCACAGTCTGTATTATAAAGAACCCCTGTACTTCATCTTATAGACAGGAATTGGCACATACATGTCGTTACTAGCTTAGCATGTACACACTGTTAAGGGCTAGTTTGTTCTGCATTAACCCCTTCCAGTCCAGAGCCCCTGGAGGAGTACAAGGTTGATATCAACAGCAACTAGACTCTACTATTAAAGAGAGTCTGAGCTCAAACAGCCACAGAATGAGGGAAGAGTATAGGGGATGATAATGAGAGAGGCACAGACACTCCAACTCTCACAAATGTGGCCTGGCTGAGCTCCGAATGACCGATTTTGTTTCTACCCTCATTTGTCTTTCTGATAGCCTGCTGGCTGGAGACAAGATAGAAGGCAGATATTTAGGACATTAAGCCACTGTGTTCTCAGGTCGCCAGCTGTCTGAATAAAGTGCAACTCAAGGATCCAATTCCTGTGAGTGCTAATTGGCCTCTGTGGTAAGAGCACAAGCTCCCATATTCTGGTTACGGTCTCACTTTCCGGTCCATCAACATGGCTTCTGCATCATCAGGTTCTTCATGGTGTCAGCAGAACTCAGCTGGGTTTTGTGGGAGGGGGAGGAGGGGCACACTCCAGCTTCCTTCCTGAGCCCCACTCTCATGTACACTCCATTCACTAGGCCTGACTCCAGTGTAGATTGGACTAAGCAGCGTGGGCTGGGAACTCAGACTGCATGTGTCCCACAGACCCAGGTGGAGCTGATCTTGGGCAGCTCATGTGGACACATGAAGCTCCCAGATCCTTTGTAGCACAAAAGAGATTCTTGGCCCTCCCAGGGGCCCTGCTCCCCGAAGGCCACTCAGCCTGATCATAGCCTGTCCTGCTAATCCTGAGCTCCCTTGATGCCTTGGGTCCCCCCACCCAGCCCTACCACCCACAGAGGGATCCTGCCTAGTACCAGGGTCTTCTTCTGGGCAGAGGCTATGAAGGCATCTGTGGTAGGGCATGAGTCAGATGACAGGCTCAGCCATACGAGGGGGCTGACTGCAAGGGAAGCTGGAGAGTGGAGGCTTGCCTTGCTCCTCCGCACAGGAAGACGAGGGTGTGGTAAAGGTCCCCATAGAACAATCTCCAGGAGGACCACTAGGCCTTGTTCTCACCTTGTCACTCCGTCCCGCCAGCCTTACTATACCTCCATCTCTACATACCAGGCCTACCCCATCCCAACTCTAGAACATTCTCTTTCCACATCTCCATCTAGACCTCACCCAAATGTTACCTCCTCAGAATCTTTCAACAAGCACCCTGTGATGGCCTTCTCACTTGTTACTGGAGCACATCCCCTACATCTGAGGTTGGGTGCAGAGAGTGCAGGTTACCCAACTGTGCCCCTCCCTTTCATCAAGTCTTCCTTCTTCCTGTTCAGTTTCCTAGACACAGGCATTCACAGGGATCTTCCAAACAGATATGACCCAGAGACTGAGCCACTGTCACACATCACTGTGCGTGCCCTTCAGCAGGTCTGGTGGACAGCTTCCGTCTGCCAGTGTGGGCAGTATCCCCTCTGCCCAGCTTCCCCTCTGCCTCCCTTCCCAGGCACCTGCTGTCAGGGAAAAGCACTGATTTTCATGTGCACAGCTCCTTCCTGGTCTTTGTCTCTACCAGCACAGACACTCTAGGGATGCCAGTACTTGGGGTAGGAGGAGCCCAGGACAGCCACCCACCTACTGTGTGTCTACCTCTGTCTCCTGAAGCAGGTGAGAGACTCGCTCTGCTTTGTTCTCATGGCAAATCCTCTCCCCTGCTGGAGAGATGAGCTGTACACTCAGAAGGAGAATGGAGGAGGTACAGCTGGGTGTCAGTCTCTGACCAACAGCCCTGTCACAGGAGCTTCCCTGTGATACCTCCCACCTGGCCTGGAGGCATTGGCTGCTTTGACTCTAGAGGGACACCGTGGCTCCTACAGGAGGTGGCCCTCCTCTTTGTGTGCAATAGGCAGACCAGATATGAAGAATGTGGAGAGTGGGTGGAAGAGACCCCTGGGGCCCTGGACCCCTGGGGCCCTGAGGTGGAAGAGCCCGATACCAAGATCCTTGGGCACCTTCCCCTGGGCACTTGGCTACTGGGCCACTGTCTAGGGATGATTAAATGAGCCATTCCAGTGTTTTCCTTCCTTCCTTCCTTCCTTCCTTCCTTCCTTCCTTCCTTCCTTCCTTCCTTCCTTCCCTCCTTCCTTCCTTCCTTCCTTCCTTCCTTCCTTCCTTCCTTCCTTCCTTCCTTCCTTCCTTCCTTCCTTCCTTCCTTCCTTCCTTCCTTCCTTCCTTCCTTCCTTCCTTCTTTCTTTCTTTCTTCAGAACTGGATTTAAACTCCATGCCCCATGCCACACTAGTCTTATTCTGTCTCCACTATTTACCATGCCTCAGCGCTCTGAGCCCTGAATGTTCAGGACCTAGCTTAGAGAGGAACTGATTTGTGTGGGAACTGTGGATTCAGATTTGCTGGATGTGTGGCCAAAGGAGTTGCCTCTTGGTGCCTCAGTTTCCCCTTGCTATACTGCAGATGTCAGTACCCAGTTTACTCAGTCAAAGGCATACAGAAGATTTTTTTCAACAGCCCAGTGCAGGCCCACATAGCAGGGCCCTAAGTGCTGTTGTTACTGACTTCCCAGGTGCTGATGGGCAATAAAGGGTGCTGGGTTGGAAATCCTTTGAGCTGTCTCAGGCTGTTGATGAATAAGGCACCAGGATTCAAGCCTTTTATCAAACACTCTCCCTCTCTCAGAAATAAGGCCCTGGCCTCAAATAATTATTTATGTTAATATTGTCTTCTATTTTCAAACCTGTATTCCTTATCGGTTCAGCCCCAATATTTAAACTTCTATTTTAGGAGGATCACAGAAGCTGGCGAGACTATTTGTTATTTTTTAACATGGAAATTGATATTCTGGTTTCATAAATCCTGCCTTTCACGCAGCGCCTACGGGTTATTAGCGTTCAGTCAGCGCATCCATTTCGTCTCTTCATATCTCATTTCTCCGGCTCACCTTCGTGAGGAAGGAGACAGGCTCCCGAGTCTGCCGTCGCCTCACTTTGGGCTCTTTTTAATTTACACCTGACAGAAAACTGAAATTGCTCAAACTTCAGCTTCCCATCTTCCCTGGCCTGGCTTTGTTAGCCACTGTTGTTTCCTTCGCTCCATTTTTTTTAAAGATAAAACTCCCATGGCATAAAATGAATGGTTCAAAAGTGGGCAGTTTAGTGACATTCACTGTGTTCACGATGTCTTCCAGCAGTTTGTCCAGATTTCCCTGTACAAATCTTTCTCCTCCTTGGTTAAAGTGATTCCTGTACATTGTACCCCTGTAGCTGCTGCTATAAATGGAATTGTTTTGTGATTGCTCTTTGAATTGTTCTTTGCTGATTGCACACAAACAGCTGGATTTTGTGTTGATCTTGTGTTAATCAGCTCTGGCAGTGTGTGTGACTGTGTATGTAAGTATGATCTAGCAGTGTTATAAAAAAGATTTTAGGGGGCTAGAGAGAACACTGGCTGTTCTTACAGAAGACCCAGGTTCTAATCCCAGCACCCACATGGCAGCTAGCAGCTGTCCTTAACTCCAGTTCCAAGGGGATCCAACAGCCTCTTCTGTCCTCCGTGGGCATTGCACAACATGGGTGCACTTACCTACATGCAGACAATACACACATACACATAAAAATAATAAATAAAATATTTTTTTAAAAAGATTTTATTTTTAATTATGTGTATGCATGTGTCTATGTGAAGGCAGGTTTGGATCAGAGGTCAGAAGCAGGTGTTGGATCCCCTGGAGCTGGAGTTACAGGTGGTTGTGAGTCACTTGAGGTGGGTACTAGGAATCTCTGAAAGAGCAGAAAGCATTCTTAACCACAGAACCATCTCTCCAGCTCCATAACTTAGCACTTTTTAACACATAGGATCCCATCATCTCTGAACAGAGTGTGATGGTTTGAATGGGAACTGTCCTTCATAGGCATATGTATTTGAACACTTGGTCCCCAGTTGGTGGTGCTGTTTGTAGAGGTTTAGGAAGTGTAGTCTGGCTGGAAGAGGTCTGTCACTGAGACACTGGGCTTTGAGAGTTCATAGCCTGGTCCCATTTCCAGTTTTCCTCTCTCTGCTTGCTGTGTGTGCTTGAAGATGTGAGCTCTCTGCTTTCTGCTGGGCCGCCTCCAGCCATGCCTCCCACACCATTTATAGACTCCCCTTCGGAACCATAAACCCAAATAAACTCTTTCTTTTATAAGTTACCTTTGTTGTGATATTCTATCACAGTAAGAGAAAAGTAATTAATACACAGAGATTTAACATCCATCTTTCTAATTTAGGTATTTAATAGTTAATTTTGTCACCATGACTGGATTTAGAATCACCACAGAAATATGTCTATGAAGGTGTTTCAAGAAATATTTAACTAGCTGGTGCAGTGACATATACCTTTAATCTCAGCACTCAGGAGGCAGAGGTAGGTAGATCTCTGTGAGAGGGAGGCCAGACTGATCTACATAGCGAATTTCAGGCTAGTTGGGTCTGTAGGAAGACCTTATCTCAAAAAAATTTAAAAAAAAAAAGGGCTGGAGGGATAGCTCAAGTGGTTAAGGGCACTGGCTGCTCTTGCAGAGAACCTGGGTACAATTCCCAGCACCCACACGGAGACTAACAACCATCCATAACTCCAGTTTCAAGGGATCTGACACCTTCTTCTGACTGTTGCAGACATTGCACAACATGGGGCTCTTACATACGTGCAGGCAATATGCTCATACACATAAAATAAAATAATTTTTTTTAACTTTTACAAAAACATAAAGTTCTGAGAATTTCATACATGCGTATAAGGTGTTTTGATCAAATCCATGCCCAGTCCCTCCCCTCTAACTCCTCCCATATCTCCCCATCACTTTTTTCTTTTTCTTTTTTGTTCTTCTTTCGTTTATTTATTTTTATGGGGCTTTTGGCTACTCTAACATCTCCCCGTCTGAAGAGGTAACCCTAAAATCTTTTAAGGATTAGATACAAGCTCCCAAATGCTTTTGACATTTTTTGGCCTTTGGAACAGAGTATGTTGCTAACAGTCACAAGGACATTTTGACTTTTAGCCAAGAAACTGGCTACATTTCTTTGGGATCTTTTTACCCTGTTTTTTGTTTTTGTTTTTTTGGTGTTTTTGAGACAGGGTCTCCCTGTAGCTCCAGCTGGCCTGGAACTCACTATGTAGACCAGGCTGGCTTGAACTCACAAAGATCCACCTGCCTCTACCTCCCGAGTGCTGGAATTAAAGGCGTGCACCACCACGCCCGGCTCTTTGGGGTCTTTTTACCCTAACTGCCTAGCCAATTCCTACCTCCTATTCTCATCACGCCATCCTCTGAAGGGGTTACCCAAATTGCCAGTAAGGAATAGGGACGCCGACCGCTCTGGCTTCTTCCATGCTGAACAGAGACACAGGGTAAGGCAATTGGAGTACCCTTCAGTGGGTCTATCTAAAAGACACTCAAATTGCATAACTTTTGTCTCTAAGCAGAGAAGAAAGTCCTTGAATCATGAATGGGAGATGTGAAGGAGAAGAAAAGGCAAGAGTAGTTAGCATTACAAGTTCTAGACAGGGAACTAGAAAAAAGTCAGAACAGGGAAATTGTCAAATGTTCTTATGAGAGTCCATTGTAATTTCTAGACAAGGGTTTTCAAAAGCATCCCTCTATTGGGTTCCTCCTCATTTTTCTTTTGTCTGCCGAGGCTGAACTCTGGAGTGATGGGTTCATAGAGGTGTGTGTGTATTTTTATAAGAGAGAGAGAGAGAGAGAGAGAGAGAGAGAGAGAGAGAGAGAGAGAGAGAATGTAACTGAGAACAGAAAACTCACCCTGAATGTGAAGGCACCGTTCCATGGAACTGGGCTATCAGACTCAAAAAAGGAGAAAGCAAACTGAGCAGCAGTATTCATCTCTCTGCTTCCTGACTGTGACTCTCTCTCTCTCTCCTACCACCATGCCTTCTCTGTCATATACTGTCAAACTGTGGACCCACATAAACCCTTCCTCCCTTAAGTTGCTTTGGTCAGGTGTTTTGTCACAGAAGTGAGAGAAGATAACTAGCATCTTTACCTCTTTGTGCTTGCCTCAGGCCCTAGCCAGAACCTTCCACATGGTGTTGAGGTACCTTGGAGAGCTGACAGCTTTGCTCCAGATTTTCGGGGAAGCTCTCAGCCTTTCCAAGTACATTGTTTGCTGTGGATTCTCATAAACACTCATAGTATACCAAGAATGATCCCTTCTGCTAATTTTCTGAATGTTTTCATTGTGAAAGAGCGCTGGATTTCACCCAATGCCTTTTCTGCATTTGCTGAGATGCTCATGCTGCCCCCTCCCCCTCTGTTATGCAGAAGCACCCTTGCAGCCTTGGGATAAATCACTTGCTCACAGAGAATAATCCTTTTATTATGATTTGGAATTGGGTTGCTAGGGTTTTGTCAAGGATTTTGGTTGTGTGTGGTTGTTAGGGATGTAGGCCTGTAGTTTTCTTTTCCTCTGGTGGGGTTTATCCGACAGTGTCACAGTAACACTGAACTCATGGAGGAAGCTTAGAAATGTTTCAGGCTGATGTTTTGAGAGAGCCTGAGAGTGGGAGATAGTTGCTCTCTTACCCTTGATGCTCCTCTGTCCCTTGACTTTTCAAATCCCTGTCAGGGGTTTTGATTAGTGAGTTCA
Organism: Nannospalax galili; assembly: GCF_000622305.1. Classification (NCBI taxonomy): domain Eukaryota; kingdom Metazoa; phylum Chordata; class Mammalia; order Rodentia; family Spalacidae; genus Nannospalax; species Nannospalax galili. Next base: position 1,319,923 of record NW_008355811.1, read on the forward strand.
CCTCCTCAGAGTGTCAGATCTGTCAAACTTCCTGTCTTCAGTCAGCTCTGGTAGCTTGTGTGCCTCTAGAAGGAGCCAGTTCTTAGCTATCTAAAAAATTTTACAAAGTAGTATTTAATCCTTTTTACTTCTGCAACATCCATGGTAACAGCTTCACCTTTATGTTCAATTTGCATTTTTTGTTCACTTATCAGTGTAAGTAATGTTTTGCTAATTTTGGAAGGTTTATTTGTTTGTTTGCTTGCTTGTTTTGAGGCAGGGTATTTTTGGAGCCCGAGCTAGCCCTGGAACTTTCTATATAGACCAGGCTGGCCTCTCATAGCAATCTACCTGACTCTGCCTTTCTAAGTGATGGAATTAAAATTGTGTGCTACCTACTATACCTGGCAGAGATTTATTTTTAAGAATTAAAAACTTTTTAAATTATGTGTATGTGTGTGTGTGTCCTGTGTGGGTTTGTGCAAGTGAGTACTGTGCCCAAAGAAGCCAGAAGAGGACGTTGGATCTCTGGAGCTGCAGTTACAGGCAGCTGTAAGCCACCCAACATGGGTTCTGGGAACTAAACTCAGGTCCTCTGGAAGAGAAGTATGCACTCTTAACTCCTGAGCCATCTCCCCAGCTTCCAATTTTTTGCAAGTTTTAAAAGAACCACTTTTTGGTTTCATTGAGTCTGTTGCTTTTCCTACCCTGCTTTATCTCCATGGCACCCTTTGCTTCTGCTCTACCCTTTTAGATTTACTTTGCTAGTCTTTTGCTGCCTCTTTGGAGTGTGAAGTCAGAGCATGGATTGGCCTCTTTCCATTTTACCACCAATGTTTCTTCACGGGTGCACAGTGTCCCAGCAGAGCAGTTTTCTCTGCAGTCCGTAAGTTCGGTCTCCTTTTATTTTCCTTTCTCTTCTCTCAAAGTATTTCCTCTGTGATTTCATCTTCTAACAGCTGTTGGATGTTGTGGCTCAGTTTCCATGATTCTGTGAAGTCACAGTTTTCTTTGTTATCCATGTTTACCTTCAAGCCACTGTGTAACAATCTTTTTAAACTGGCTGAGGCTTACCATAGGTCTGTCCTGGACAGTACTTTGCATCCTCTTGAGGGGGATACAAGAGAATATCCTGTGGGTGTTGGCAATGTGTTCTAAACCTGACTGTCCAACGCAGTTTGCTCCTCCATCCTTCCTTCATCCTACATCTATTGCCACTCCATTATTGAGTGGAGCCTCTTCTCCTTTTTCTTCTTATTCTCAAACACTCTTGCATAAAGCTTACTTCCATGACCCCAAATTCATCATCACCCCACTAGACTCCACAGCTGAACATACCCTCCCATTCCTCTCCTGCCCCATCACTCAGTGCACTGCTATCTGAGGAAGGCCCATCTTCTCCAGCCACAAGATTGGCAGTGGCTCACCTCCCAGACCCAGGGAGATGTCAGTGGTTGGGCTGGACACCAGAAACACAGAGATTTGGCACATGGGTGACAAAGCATCTATTATCTATAAATCTAATTCAGAACATTTTAGATAAAGTCCAATTACCTACCATCCAGCTGGGACTGGAGCTGGGCAGATGTCACCATGTTATATCTCACTGCTTCTGCCTCGCTGAATCTACACCCCATGGGTTAACTCACAGAATTTGGCCTTGCTTTTCTGCTCAGGCCTAGCACCAGAGAGGTCTGTCCCCAGAGCAGTCACAGAAACCAGCAGTAAAGAAGAACCTTGGGGGAGGAAATCAATGTCCAGGTCCATCCAGTTAACATCTTATTCTGGACACAGGCTAATTCACCACAGGATTCAATGTGGACTCCAGAAAGGATGCCACTTCTTTCCATGGAGCACACAGTGCTCCAGGACACATGCCTGAGCCAGTGCTTAGTGATGACAGGGAGGAATCCCACTGCTCTATAAGTGATGGTGTGTGGCTCAGACCTGCCAGCAAGAGGATAAATGGCCCCTAAGAGTCAGTGAATGTGTGAAAAGCCCTGATCATAAAGAGCAGTTTTCTTAACAAAATCAATCTTCAGATGTATGGTTTTCACAGTCAGGACATGAAAAGCACAAAACACAGTAATCTTAACAGAAAACGAAAACACTCTGGCAGATCCCAGAGCTTCTGTGCTGGGAGGTGACTGCGGAGCCCCACCCAAATGGAGTTGCCACTGCTGTGTGGGAACTTACTGCCTGGGTTCTGACTCACAGCCATGGAGGCTGAGTAACCTGCTCTGTTTGTGAAGACTCTGCAGGACGCTTGCTGGTGCCCTGGACACACCCTTCTAACCCTTGACCCCTGTCCCATCCCGAGGTCAGCTCTAGCCTTTTTATTTTTTTAAATTTTTAAAAAATAATTTATTGAGAATTTCATACACTCATATAAGGTGTTTTGATCAAATCCGTGCCCAGTCCCTCCCCTCCAACTCCTCCCATATCTCCCCATCACTTTTTTCTTTTTCTTTTTTTTTTCTTCTTTCATTTATTTATTTTTATGGGGCTTTTGGGTATTCTAACATTCCCCCCTCTGAAGAGGTCACCCTAAAATCTTTTAAGGATTAGATACAAGCTCCCAAATACTTTCGACATTTTTGGCCTTTGGAACAGAATATGTTGCAAAGAGGCCCAGGGACATTTTGACTTTTAGCCAAGAAACCGGCTACTTTTCTTCAGGGTCTTTTTACCCTAACTGCCTAGCCAATTCTTACCTCCTATTCTAAGCACACCATCCTCTGAAGAAGTTACCCAAATTGCCAATAGGGAATCCGGACGCAGACTGCTCTGGCTTCTTCCATGCTGAACAGAGATGCAGGGTGAGGCAATTGGAATAGCCCTTCAGTGGGTCTATCTAAAAGACTCCTAAATTGCATAACTCTTATCTCTAAGGGGAAAAGAAAGTCCTTGAATCATGAATAGGAGATGTGAAGGAGAAGTAAAGGCAAAAATAATTAGCACTACATATGAGAGTCCACTGGAGTTTCTTGATAAGGGCTTCCAAAATCATCCCTCTACTGGGTTCCTCCTCATTTTTCTTTTGTCTTCCAAGGATGGACTCTAGCAGCTCCAGCCTTGACAGTAACCTCAGGTATAACACCTGGCCTGACTCTGTGGGCTGAGATCAGCTTTCGTTCACTTCCAGAATCATTGCTATCCACATCACATCTCCACTGCCGCCCTCAAAAATCACGACTAACTTCAGGGCTCAGAAGATACAGATGTATTTTTTTAATGTTCTATAGGCCAGAAATCAGAAAGAGATATGACAGCTCAAGTTATGAGGCCAGCAGGCTGTGTGCCTCTTTGGAGACTCAAGGGGAAGCCTTGTTTCCTTGTTCCTTCAGCTTGTTGGGAAATTCCGTGCCCGTGTTTCCTCAAAGCCAATAATATGCATCTCCCTCTCAAACCCTCTCCTTTTGGCTCACCTCTTTGGTCCAGCTGGGAACAGTTACCCTACTGGAAGTTCTTGTGTGATGACACTGGGTCACCTGGGTCCTCCAGACTCCCTGTGAGCTCCAAGTCCATAGCTCTGATCACAAAGTCCTTTTTTACAGGTTTGTGACAGGCACACAGATTCTGGGGATGGTGGTAGACATCTAAAGGGACCAGTATTCTGCCAATCATACCACCATGGACAGAGTGTACGTTGTCTCAACTCCATTCCACAACACAGGAAGTCCAGTGACATGCTGAGTGTGTCTCTTTCTACCTCATCTGAGTTGAAGGTCAAACTTCTCAGGGTCAGGAGCAGTGACTGCTTCCATTTGAGTCGTTGTACAGTGAGGTTCTCTGGATGCCATTGGGTGTGTATTTCTGGGGTATAGTGGACAGGTGCTGGCTGAGCTGATGGCTGGGAGCCCTCTGGGGGGTCCTGTGCACCTGGCAATGACTGCCGTGAGAGAAGAGGGCTTGGGGTTACAGGATCTAGATGTCTAAGGAAATCAGAAATTCTATGCCAAACCTCTCAGCTTTCAAGCATTGGGGTGACTTCACATTTCTTTTTTTAAATAAAGATTTATTTTTTATTCTATGTGTATAAGTAAGGACTTGAGTATATGTGTCTGCACATTTGTGTAAGTGCCCTTGGAGGCTAGAGGGGCCTTCAGATCCACTGGAACTAGAATTATAGGTGGTTGTGAGCTACCTGGTGTGGATGCTAGGAACCAAACCTGGGTCCTCTGTAAGAGCAGCAGGTACTCTTAACTGCGGAACCATCTCTCCAGCCCCAATTTAACAGCTTTAAGCATAAATGAAGTGAACCAAGCATGAGGCAAGGGTTCTTCTGGCATGTGATACTGTGTTCAGGTCAATTTCTTCCTTAGCAAACCAGTCAGAATCTCTTGCACTGGCCTCTAGATTGAATCTGATCTTGTTTCCTTTCTATCCGTGCAGAGGCAGCTGGCTTCTTCCTGGTTCCACCCTGGCCTCTCCCAGTGCTCATTCTCCATCTTCAACCCCTCATCCTGTTGCGGTTCCAATCCACCCCACTATGTTCTCACCTTGAGACTTGGCATCCTGGTTCTCACCCCTGAGATGTACCCTTTCCATTGCCAGCCTGGTAAACCCCCCTTAATAAAGGACACCCCCTCCCCCGCCGTGAATCTTTGTTAACTTTCCCAGGAGTCTCCAAAGCAAAAATAATGTACGCGTAAAATTTTAAAAGAATGATTGTGAAAGATAACGAATAAATACAGTAGAACTAATGAATTGGATACACCAGATGCAAATAGATAAACTCTAATCCTTGCACAAGAGGCTGCTGTGGTACATGGCTTCCAGCTCTGAGCCCTGGGATGCAGGATTGTGAATGACAGCTAAACTGGCAGCAGCAGAGCCAGAGGTGCCCGGGAGGGTACATATTTCTTTCCTACTGCCCTTGACTTTTTCCCATCACGAGACCTGCCTTCTTTGGTAACAGAAACTAAAGAAGTCAGCAACTACAACACTTTCCCAACCTCGGTCCTTAAAAAGCCAGTGTCCATTTCTGTCCTAGTTGGCTTTAATCATCAACTTGACACAGCCTAGAGTGATATGAGATGAAAGCCTTGATCGAAGGGTTTCCCAAATCAGATTGACCTGTAGGTGTGTCTGTGGGGAATTGTATTGACTATTAATTGATGACAGAGGGCACAGACCACTGTAGGTAGCACTATCCTTAGGCAGGTGGTCCTGGGCTTTGTAAGAAAGCTAGCTAAGCATAAGAAAGTGAGTCAGCAAACAGTGTTCCTTCATGGTTTCTGCTTCAAGTTCCTGCCTAACTTGCTGCCCTGATTTCCCTCAACAATGGAATGTGTGTGAATGACCTTTAAGTATAAACCGAATGAATTCTTTCTCCCCCAAGTTGCTTTTGGTCAGAGTGTTTTATCACAGCAACAGAAACTAGAACACTCCTACCTGTCATCTACCCGGTTCCACCATCATTCTCTGTTGACCATGGTCAATGCAGGACCAGACCATGTCTATGACTATGTAGGGGGGCTGTGATGAAGCACTCCTCAAAAGTCAGATATCTATGGGCCTATGGGACCTCAATGCAGCCACCCCTTGTTTCGGTGGAGGAGATGAACTGCAAAACAGGGTGAAATTCTCCATTGAGGACACTGGAGGGGTTCAGCGGTAGAAAGAGTCACAGCTGAGGTGAGGTACATAGAGAGGAAGGTTGACACTCAGGTGTTCTCAGAGGGTCACAGAGGTCAGCATGCTTGCCCTTTCTGGGTCCTGCTGGTTAACTGCTGATGAGGTGGTCCTCAGGTCATGGGATCTGGGCTTTTTCTCCTCTTAAGAACTCAGGTGTCTGCTGGGTTTGTGTCCCCCTCTGTTGAATAGGATCATGGCTACTGCAACCCCACTTGCTTGCAGGAAGCTCTCTGAGAAAACCCATCATTTTCCAGGAGTGTCTCAAAACTTCATCTGTTATTAGGCTGCATTTCTGGTTCCCAAATGAAGCAGAAAATCCAAGGACTGGGGTTTCACACCAGCGCACACTTATACAGTCTGCAGCTCTCTGATATCCTGGCTCCACGGTGGATGATCAGTTGGCTCCTGAGGCTGCATGCTAAGTATTTAAGATCAAACTCAAAATCCACTCAGGGCCTAGGGACCCACCAAAGCACAGTACATTCCATGCTTAGTGGGCATGAGAAGTGGGAGGAGGAGTGGGGACTCAGCACTCTGCCACACAGGGACAGCACCCAGGTGGGTCCCAGGAGGGCCATGTCATGGCTGGAGCTGAGACAGCCTGACAGTTCTCCAGGACCAGGGACAAATATGTGCAAGTGGACTGAAGATGACTAACTGGGCTCTGGTAAGGTGAGACTGACCTGAAAGCGACCAGCAGGTGCCAGGTTCTGTCCATCTCTGCTGCCCCAGCCAACACAGCAGAGTTGGGCTCTGTAGAGAACTGTTTCCTTCTTTTAGGAACAGCATATACTGGGGCTCTGGAACTCTGGTGGGCATCCCTGATCCAGAAAAAGGCCTGTCACCCACACCTTGTCCTTGGAAACCCCTGTGCCCTGGCTCTGATTGGTGCAGGGTTGGTCACATGGCTCAGCCAGTCCAGTCATAGTGAATGTCAGAGTTTCCCAGTAACAGTGGAAAAGGCTCTGATACTTTCCACCTGCTGTGCCCTCCTGGCTTCTGGTCTGAGAGAAAGGCTGGATGGCCAGCACATCCTATCAAAGTGACCTCAGCCTCAGAAACCTGATACTGAAGCTGGAGCAGCTGCAGCAACATCAGAGATGGAAAAGGTAAGCTCAGTTCTGGTGCTCTCATGGAGTCCTGATCCTGGCTGAAGTCAGGCCTGTGTTGTAGTGTTCTGGCTGGGGAGCCATACCCTCCCTTTTTGTTTTCTGAGCAGACCTGAGATGTCTTCTGTCTTTTGGGGAGCTCCTGAGTTTCGGTGCCAGAGCAGAGCCAGAGTCTGAGCTGAGCCAATTTCCAGCTGTGCCCACCCTGAGCCTCAGCTCACCCCTTTGTTAGAGTGGTCCTTGAGTGAGGCTGTTGCCAGTATGAAGGCTTTGGGGAAGTGGTATCTGGAAGGATCATTTCTTCACCCCTGCTTCCTCTGCCCACCCTGGGGAAGAGTCAGAGAAACATTGGCTGCCCAGAAACCTTGATGTCCCCCAAGGGTGCTGTTCCCTGGACCAGGTGCCCAGACCTTGGTGATCATCCATCTCTGCATCCATCCCTGTCAGACAGAGGGACAGGAGCTGGCAGAGGAGGGACTGTCCACTGGGGCTGGGAGTCATGGAGGGCTGCGACATGGTCTCTCTGTCCCCCACCCCCACCCCATGACTTGTCCTTACAGAGGGCAATGGAGCAGACTTCCAGACTTCCAGACTGTCCTGCTGAGAGAGTGATTTAACCTCAGCCGGGACCCTGAGAGCTGAAGCAGGGGCTGCTAAGAGGGTCAGGAGATGGGGAGGGCAACCCTGGTGACAATGGCTGCCTCTTCCAGTTACCAGAGACCTGTGGGAAGGAGCTCAAGAACCTGGAGTCACCTCACAGCAGGTGTAGAGAGTGGGGTGCTACAGGGGAGCCACTGTGGGCACATTCATGGGGTGACACAGCTGGGTGACACCAAGAGACAGAGAGGTCATCATTAACCAACATCAGTGACACCTACACATGTCACCACAGGTGGCATACAGGGAGTACACATGCTGACAACAGACATTATACAGGCAATTCACAGAACACACACACACACACACACACGAGTGTATGTAAGTGATGTGCAGACTACATGGGTGGCACACATGCATGTGAATGTGAGAACACACTGTAGCAGACACAGGGGTCCTGAGGTGACACACACAGGTCACATATAGAAAATGCACAGAAACCACACATACCAGCCTCGTGCTCAGCCAGGTGGCACATGGGGTAGGACACAAAGACACAAGACAACCCAAGCAAATACCAACAGTTGTGGGGACCTAAAGGCCCCGCCTTGCAGAAGCCCGAGAGGAAGTTACTGGGGTGCGGCCTGACTTGCTTTGAAAGTCTGAAGAATACTTTCGCACTGCTGAGGAGTGCATGATCAGTGCGTGACCATCCTTAAGATACACCCTCGGTGGGGGAGGGGCATTTCCAGGTGCCTTTATAAGCTCTGTAACACCTGCAATAGATGAGTCCCTGCTTGACTAGGCTCCCCATTGCACCTGAGTGTTCCCGGTATTGGGGGCGGCGTGGACTGGCAAACAGCGCACTTGCTCATTCCCAATCATCACTGCCCAGGGGTCGCTGGTTTGAACCCCCGGCAACTGGTGCCCAGCGTGGCACTCGAAGGAAGGTGAAAAGAAGAAAAGAAATAAAGTAGAAAACGGATTGGGGCCAATCTGGAAGTTCGGGGTAAGCAAGACCTGGAAAGATGGGTAACACAACTTTTAAGTCTGAGGACCCAGTGCTTAAAGCGCTGAGAGATATGCTTAAAAGCAGAGGATTGGATCTGACAGATCCGGTAGCTCAAAAGGTTTGGGCAGAGGCAGTTCATTTGGCTCCCTGGCTACTTGGGGCTAATTTTTCACTGGGGATACATGGGAATCATGGGAAGAGTTTGAGGAAGAAGGCAGAACTGCAACAGAAGTGAAACCAAAAGCGGCCAAAGTAACAAGTGGCACCTCCAGCGTGCCCTGGCCAGCTTCAGAGCCTCCCGGGACCCACGAAAACAGAACCCATGGGTGCCTTTTTCAGAAGGGTGGGGCAGAGTAGAGCGCACCGGGCCAGCAGCGAAAGCCGCCCACCCCACCCACCATGAACTAACACGTGCGTGAGTCAGGGGCCTGCGTCGAAAGCCAGGTGCATTTAAAAACAAACAAAAACACTGTTGGCTGTGCACCACAATCAGCTCCAGGATGGCTAGGAAGGCCTGGTTCGGGGAAGGTAGCTTGGGGAGACGGCTGGGGAGCCACCCTGCCCTCAAGTGTTACGCCCCACCGGCAGCAGTGCTCACTGAATCCCAGGCCGAGGGAGTCCTTAGTAAAAGCCTACAATGTTTTCACTGACTGGGGCAGATGTGGAGAAACCAAAAAGCAGCTCAATTCAAGGAACTCCTGGCCATTGCTTTCTGACAGTATTCAGACTCGTATGCTCCTTAAAGAGAGAGAAGCCCCTAGTTTCTTACAACATCTTAGGGGGTACCAAGGATTGCCTGGGCTTTTATCCCAAGGCAATGCAGAGGCAGACAAGATGGCTTACAGGTACCACCTCTGCAACAGCCAGGGGTGAGCCCCAGGGGACTTATGCCCAATTCCTTGTGGCAAACGGATGTCATACACTATGCTCCTTTTGGAAAGCGTAAGTATAGGTGAAAATTTACAAGATTTGTTTTCACGTTGTGGAATTCAACACAATACAGGAATTCCCTACAATCCCCAAGATCAAGCCATTATAGAACACAACCATCAAAACCTAAAAATTCAATAACAAAAACAAAAAGGGGGAATAAGCCCCCACCAACAGTTGGGTATGGCCTTA
>NW_008355811.1:1330016-1362516 GCF_000622305.1 Nannospalax galili
CATTTTTAGCCAAGGATGGGTAAGATGTCCCATGACAAGTACTCCTAAGACAGGACATGCACATGGCCAGGTGCATGATCCAATTATGGGCAAGGCTTGATCAGAAGTGACACAACCTAAGACAGGCAAAAATGCATAAGATTAAGAGGAAGGAGATAGTCATCTCTCCTCAGGGAGCCATCTATGAGGTGGGTAACCTTTGAAATAAAGTCAGTCCAGCCTTAAAATAAAAATAAAAAGGGGGAGATGTGGGGACCTAAAGGCCCCACCTTGCAGAAGCCCAAGAGGAAGTTACTGGGGTGCGGCCTGACTTGCTTCGAAAGTCTGAAGAATACTTCCACACTGCTGAGGAGTGCATGATCAGCGCGTGACCATCCTTAAGATACACCCTCAGGGGGGAGGGGGGATTTCCAGGTGCCTTTATAAGCTCTGTAACACCTGCAATAAATGAGTCCCTGCTTGACTAGGCTCCCCATTGCGCCTGAGTGTTCCCGGTATTGGGGGTGGCGTGGGCTGGTGAACAGCGTGCTTGCTCATCCCCAATCATCACTGCCTGGGGGTTGCTGGCTCAAACCCCCCAGCAAACAGTGACATGCACAAGGGCCTCAAGATGGTGACACATTCAGGTAATGCAGGCATCACACTCAAGCAGCCCACCTGCCACCCAGGTTGAGTGTGAACAGGTGCACAAGCACCACTTGTGGTTACTGGTCATGTATAGTACATGGAAGCCCTGAAACAAAGGGAGCTAGTTGGTCCTCACAGCACAGACTACAGGGACACAGCATACAGGTGACACTTCATTATGCATGTGGAGTCTACATAGGTGACATGGGAAGTCCAGAAGTCCCATCTTGGGCAGTTTATACAGGAACCACACAGTTAAGGTGTTCACAGAGGTGCCACAGACACTGCCCAGGGGCACCATCCCTGGGTTCCAGACACAAGTCACTTATGAACACAGCTCCAATCAAATGGGGGTGGAGAAGAAGCAGCTATGGGGTCTGACCCCTGCTTTGTACAGCACATTCCATTAACCAGGATCCCTGTGTCATCCACATGAGGAGCAGACAGTGTTTAAGGTGACCCTGGCTTGACTTTGTTCCAGCATCACTGGTGCAGTAAAGCCTTTATTTTCTAAATTAAAAAATATGCTTATGTAGACATTCTTAGTTGATGTCTGTATAAATCTTCCTGTCATGTCCTGCTGCCCAGTCTGACCCAATGCCCCTGCATTTCCTGAAAGTGCAATTTAATTGGGGTGTGTGACTGCTAAGCCCAGATGTGAGAGGGCACAGGACCTAGGAGGTCTCAGAAAGCTTCAGTGTGGCTGGCACTGGGTGAGAAGACATTTGCTTATTGCAGCATTAAAGGACCCTCAAATGTTGTTGGTAAACTGCAAGAGCGATGCTGCTCCTGGCTGTCCATCTTTGGATCTTTCCTAATAAGGTGATGCAGCTGTATCACCTGCCAAGGCGGGGACCAGAAGGTAGTGGACCATGGGCGGGGTGGTCCAGGTCCTTGAGGGGAATCACTGACCAGGGTGGGGAGAATGCTGTGACCCAGAAGCTTCCATGGGAAACTGTCTCTGATCCTAGCCCTTTCCTGCCCCACGTGGCATGCACAGGGCATCAGGTCAGGGACGGACTCAGGCTCAGTAGGAAAGCAGTTCACCTTGGTGTTTCTGGCTCTTCATAGGTCTACTGTGATGCAAATGGATACAGAATCCTTGATTTCCTAGGTACATGCATAGCTAAGTTCCTTGTCTATAAAGTGGGGATGATGATGCTTACCTCCTGTGTGTTGCAAGGATTAATGAGTAAATGGGACAGAGTTCTTGCTGGGAACCCCTGTCATCTAAACTGCCCAGAGTTCCAGTCTGTAGCAGGAACCAGGGCCTAGTCCAAGCAGATGGTGGTTTGTGGGCACAGTCCAGTCTGGGTCTTGGGATCCCTTGCAGGTTGACAGCCTCCTACAAACCCTGTTGCTCTGGCTCTGGCATGCCACCCTCTACATATGGATTCCTGATGCCCCTATGCTGTGCTCTGTGGGACAAGCTTGGGAGTTACACCATCCCTTACGACAGCTCTGCTCAAGTTGTCCCTCAGTTCCCTTCTCAGGGTTTCACCTGTCCCCAATACTCTCTGAGGAGCAAGGAGGACTAAGAAGGAGGCTCTGTGTACATTAAAAATTATTAAGACTCTCAAAGGACATCAAAGTTGATTTTAGTTTTTAAGAACAAAGTGCATGTTCAGAGTTGACTTGCAATTCCCTGAATTATGAGCAGCCAGCCTCTCCAACACCATCTCCATCCCTCACCTCCTGTGTGTGGTCTATGCAGTGACATCTGCCATTGTTTTAATTACAAGCCCATAATGCACAAATGTAGTTAGAAGGAAGAGGGACACAATTATGTGCTTGTTACAGCTCATTTGCTGAATCTCATGGCGTGTGTAACTCACCCCAGGAGCCTAGCAAGGACCAGGGTGGAGTTGTGCCACATCACTCAGTTCACATTTCTGGTTTCCTGCCATGTCCAGGCTCTGTATTTGTTGCTGAAGACATAAACTTTGCAGGAGAGAGCCAACCTGGCCTTTGGGGAACCTCCTGTCTGCAGGGGAGCCTGGCAAGGGCCTGAGATTCCCCATCAAGACAGAAGTGAAGCCAGCAGACACCAGAAGGAACAGCAAGGCAGCCTCTGAGGATGAGGCACAGAGAGATCCAGGGGAGATGTGCCGAGGGAGCAACATTTGGTGAGAACTTTGAGCCAGGCAGATGAGAGACTAAGATTACAGAGCCTCGAGTTTATGCTGAGGCCATAGACTGTCCCTGGGTATTCAGAGCTGGTGTCCCCACCCACTTTCCTGAACTGGCTGCCAGCCTTTGATGTGTTTCATACTCTTTTGGACCTCCTTTCTGACGCCACATAATGCCCAACTGGGGGATTGCAGAAGACACAGCCAGAGGTGGTTGGACAAAGCAGAAAACCAGAGAAAGACCACAGCTCAGCAGAAAATCAGAAGTGTCTCCAGGGACACAGTCATGACTGTGTCTAGTCATGACAAAGTCATAACTTTGTCTCTAGGTTTCAGAGACGGGTGACACCTTAAGCGGGCACCCTGCCAGGGCAGGTAAGGAAGAACAGAGACAGAACGCTGGTGCACCTGCTGGTGCCTTCTGTCACCACCCACTGCTGTCCAACTGCCTATCACTGCCACACTCGGGCGGATGTGCCCTGGGAGGAAGCTCATGGGGCAACCAGGTGAGGACAGGCTGGAGAGGGATGGATCAGCCCCTGGAACACTATCTGTGTGGAGCTCCATCAGGCTCTTCCAACTGTGGCTCAGCTGGCAGGGGCTGGATGAGTGTCCTGCATAGCAGGGAGCACAACTGTTGTGCCAGAGGCAAGAACACACTAGGCCCTGCTGCTCAGGGGTTGGGGTTCTACACCACAGTGCCCCCTGCAGCTTTCAGAACTGCTAAAGCAAAAGACCAGCAGGTGCCATTTACCACAGCAGGGGCCGCTGGGGACTATGCATGCTGAGGCAGAGGGTCATGGGGGAGCATGGGGGACTGTGGATGTGCTGAGGGGTGTGGCTAAACTCCAGGGGGCAGGGGAATTGCCTTCTGCAGTAAACCCACAGATCACAAGGAAACACTCCTCAAGTAACAGGTGGGACAGGGTGAGAGTAAGTGGCTGACAGGACTGAAGCTTGCTTCCCTCACAAATCAGGGTGGAGAGTATAGCCCAAAGCTGACCTCATGTTCACCACTGTGAGGAAGGGCCTGCTCTGTCCTGTCTCCAGGGTGTCTTCCATGTTTGATCCCCCCTAAAGTTCCACTGTGACTGTTGGAGCTCCAGCCTCCAGGTCTACACTCCATCAGCCTGGGATAAGAAGTCTACCACCCCACCTGACTCCAGTCCAACCTGCCCCAGCCTCCTCCCAGCTTTGGCACCAGCTTCACACAGAGCTGTGGCAACTGGCAGCCTCAGCCTGCCCCCTGGGATACCACAGGAAAAGCGATGATTCTTCAAGCAGGGCCAGATGAGAGGGAGGGTGCTGTATACCCCAGCCCATGGGGAAGGTGTCTGGCCAGTGTTCATCTACAGCATGCAGAGAGAGAAGAGGGTGGGCAGCCACTCTCTTATGACCGACCTAGGGAAGCCCGGAGAGCTACAAAAGCAGGTCCAGAGTAGAAGGTGTGGGCAGCATGACTGAGTGAGTGCACAGCTGCTAACCAGATAGATGCGGAGGAGGGTGTGGAGGCAATTACAGAGCAGCTGAGCTGGGAGCAGGAGGCACTAAAATCCCATTCCCTGGACAGGCTCCATTAGGCCCGTCCTTCTTTCCTGATTAAATATCCTCTAAGTGAGAACTTCTCTGTCTGCCTGAGGGCATTTGAGGGTAGCAAATGGCATCCCCCAGGACCCTCCCTCAACTTCAAGCCAGAGGTATGTGGGGTCCTTCCTACCAGGGATATTCTGGGGTCCCTGCTATGACCCATCAGAAGCTCTGTCCATTGGTGACAGGAAGGGACACTCTTCTCTCTCAATGGTGGCCACAAGGGGGCTCCAGGGTTGATCCCTGGGCAGTTCTGCCCCAGTTAGGGATCCAGCTCCCTTTCCAAAGTCGTCCTCATTGATCAGCTGTACCTAGCATTTCCTCTGTGCCACCCAAGGGCTCTGAGATTGACACCACAGTATTCCTGGGAAATAGGGACAGCCACCCTCATAGGTCAGGGGGCTGGGGGGGGCTTCTATGTCTTTATCTAAGCTAATCTCTAGAAAGGATGAGACAACAGAGGACATTTGAGGATTCTTAAAATTATTATTTGCATGTGTGAGCCTGCACGGGCACGCATGGAGTCAGAGGACAATGTTTAGGCATCCGTTCTCTCACTGAGGGTTCCAAGGATCAAATTCAGGTCTTCAGGCTTGTGTGGCAAGTGCTTTTAACCACTGAGCCATCCTGCCAGTCCAACGAAGAACATTTTAGACCAGAGTACCATAGGTCCTCTCAAAGACCCACGTACCTCCTTCCCAATACTCAGAGTAAACGGGCATCCCAAAGGCAAGAAAACCACGCAGTCATCAGAAACAGGCTCATGTGAGACACCACTGTTGGAATTACCAGGCTTGGATTTAAAGTTCTTGTGATTAACATATTAAGATTCATCATGGAAAAGGAACTCACTGTAAGACTAATGGGGGAGGGCAGCAGAGGAACATAAAAACTACCATCAGTACGAAATGCCCCAACTTAGAGCCCTTCCACAGTATAGCTGCAAGCCCCTGACCATCATGGAGATTTCAGGCAGCCAGGAAGAAGTCCACAAATTGAAAAAAGACCAAGAAACTTCCCAAACAGAACTGTAGACCAAAGAGAGAGCAGGATAAGAGCACCTGGGAGCTGTGGCACTGCTATGAAGAAAGAAGCTGTGTGCACCTGGAACGGTAGAGGGAAGAGAGAATTGGTACAAAAGAAATATTTGCAAAAAAAGACTGGGCTGGTAAGATGGCTCAGCAGGGAACTGCACCTGCTGCCAAGCCTGAGAACCTGAGTTTGATCCCCAGAACCCACATGGTGGAAGGAGAGAAACTGACTCCTGAACGTTATCCTCTGACTTCCACAATGTATGCTGTGACAGTCTCTCTTTCTCGTTCTTTTTTTTGCTCTCACTCTTGCTCCTTCTAAATAAATAAATGCAATAAAAGCAAACAAAATGACTGAGGACTTCCCAACATATCAACCACAGATGCAGGAAGCCCAGAGAACATGAAGCAAGACAGACAGACAGACAGACAGACAGACACACACACACACACACACACGAGAGAGAGAGAGAGAGAGAGAGAGAGAGAGAGAGAGAATCATCCAAGACATGGCACTAAAATTGTGCAAACCCTAGAAAAACCTCTCCTTACATCAAAGGGGTAAAAACAGCTTACCCACAGAGCTTTAAGAATAGAATTACAGGGGACTTCCCCTCACCTTTGTACAGAAAGATGGTAGAGGGAAATATTCAATCAATTCAAAGAAGAAAACACGCTAGCATAAAATTACATAATTCCAGAAAAATTATCCTGTGAAGAAAGAAAATAAAGTCTCTCTCAGACAAGCCAACTAGGAATTCATGCCCAGCATGCCTTCCTCACAAGAAATGGTAAAAGAATTTCTTCAGAAAGAAATAGAGCCACAAGATATGAACCCGAGTCAACATGAAGAACAAATCTGAGCAGTGGTATATTGGAGACCAAAGAACAGAAGGTGGAATAAAATGTTGGTTTGGCTTCTTAACTGATTTTAAAACTAACAGTTCAACCATAGTCACAGTGTATTATGTGGTCACAATTGTCTTACCTTATCAAGTTTTGTTTCTCACAATTTCTGCTACCGAATATACCACAGTCTAAAATATTAAATGGAAAAATCCTAGAAATAAATGGTTGATATATTTTAAATTACATGACATTCTGAGGGTTGTCATGAAATCTCACAATGTCTAGGTCTAGCCACTTGGCATGTGGATCTTTCCTCTGCCCAGTGTTTATGCTGTGTATGCTTCCTGCCCATTAGTCTAGAGCAAACACAGTGTACACGCTTCCTACCCACTACCCTAGAACAGGCACGCTGTGTACACTTCCTGTCCACTAGTTTACAGCATCGTTGCTGTATACACCTGCAAACTAGTCTAGCATGCCCACACTGTACATGCCTCCTGCCCGTTGGTCTATCACACCCACATCATAAATGTCTCCCATTTGTCAGTCACTCAGCAGTCATCTTGGTCATGAGATCAACAGATAATGCTTAATTAGGAGGTTAATGCTATGTCACAATGCCCAGGACATCACCACACCTCATATGTCTCATAGCCACTGTGTCATCTCACACCATCCCAGGAAGAAAACATGCATGCAGTATGATATGTTAAGAGAAACCAAGTTGCACTTTCCTGACAGTGTACTACTATAGCTGTTTGATTTTATTACTGCTGCTATTAATCTCTTACTATAGTGTGAGATTCTTCTGCTCTGCCTGAGTGCTGGGATTACAGTCTGTACTTCCATACCCAGCTTACATGTCTTACAGGTATGGACACACTGATTATAAAACCTTGTGGGAAGACCAACGGCATAGAATAGCCAACACAGTACTGAGGAAGAACAAAGTTTGGGCACACACTTCCTGACTTCAGGACCTACAATGGCTATACCATGGGTTGGAAAGGAAACAGCCAGCACACAGGCCCTCAGGACACAGAGCACAGAATTAAGTCATGTGGACAAGCTCAGACCTCTGACAAAGGAATGACTACAATTCAATACAACTGACCTGAGCTGGTGGAATTGAACCTCCACTAGGATGTGCATTGGCCAAACTCAGGAGCTCTGACCCAAGCCTCACACTGCCATCAAGAGCTGATTGTAACAGAACAGAGAAGCAGTGTGCTGCAGCTGAGGATGGAAGGCATTTGGAAGAATGCTGTTGCCCTGAGCAATGAACAGCCTGGGTGGACCCAGGCTGGATAGGTCCCTCTGTTGTCCTCTTCCTTCTCCTACCTGCTGTTTGCCCCAGGGTGTTCATACCCAGTCCCTGAGGCACAGGCCCCTGAGCTGGAATGTACTGGGTATACAGTAGGTGCTGAGGAATCACGGAATGGCTTCTATGTGTTTTGAGTTAGCTCTGTGTCCTGTTCAGGTGCCACTAATCACAGACTGGCTTGATAACCACACTCCAGTTAAGGACATTAAAGATTTTATTTCATCCAAATGACAATGTGTTTTTGTGATAGTGCATACATCTTCTCTCCACTGAAAACCACTCACACACATCATTCTTTCTAATTAATTTGGACCAAATTACACATAGATAATGAATGACTGCAGAAGCCATAGCCTATAAATAAAGTGCACGCTTTCACTCACCGGAGAAGGAAGGCCAAGGCAGTTTTTGCTCTTTGCATGGCTTGATATATTAGCTACATAGAGTGAGTATTCCAAAAGCTGGAAACTAAGGATTTCGTCAGAAATTTTAACAGTCCCCAGCTGCCTTGCCTCAGCAGGACCCAAGCATGCATGGAGGATACAGTGTTCTCACTACTGGGCGCTTAGCACAGCAGATCGGACCTTGGGTCACCAGTGTCTGGTTTGGAGATGCTGGGCAGTGGCCATATGCACCCCAGACAGGACTTGTCACCAAATACAGTCTCAGAACAGCCTCAGCCTGCATTGGTCCCTGGCTACAGCAAAAAGTGTTGCAGGAGGGCAGGTCAAAGGGGCTCAGCTGGCTGTTGCATTTAAGTCCTGGCCTGGACAGAACAAAAGACTGACCCCTTTAGCCTCATGGCTCTTGGAAGAGATGTCTTCAGGGGGCTGTTACCTGGGTGCTGAGGTGTGGCTCAGAGTGGAGTGTTTGCCTAGTGTGTGCAAGGCCCTGGCTCCATCTCAGTAGAGGGGCGAAAATAAAAGTAATTTTTTTTAAGTCAAAAAGATCCACAGAACTGGGTAGAAACTTATTCTGAAGCCAAGGGAGCATGAGGTTGGGAAGGGCTCAGGGATGTCATGTCACAGTTTGAAGTGAAGATTTTCCAGTATCAGGACCCGGCTGGGCTGTCTTGGTGGTGCATGCCACAGACATTCTCAGGCTCCCATCACAGCCGGCCCTTCACAGCCTGTTCAAGAATTCTCTCTGTGATCCCATCCACATGAGGTTCTTTCTCACAAGCAGTTGTCACAATGACTGCACTTCCCAGGGCTGGATCTTACTCTATCTATTCATACCAACCCAGAAGCCTGCCCACCAGTCAGGACTTCGTGTGATCATCAGAGGGAGCAGCCTCCACATAATGTGCCCAGTTTGGGCATGAAGTGAAGGACGTCTGATGACCCAACTGTGAGACGCTTCATTGGCTCTTACAAAGAGGTGGCAAGTCTAAATGAGACAGCAGACCCCAGGGGCAGCTATACCCTGGAAAACCAGGAGATGCAGGTGCTGGGGGATGGGGGGGGGCACAAGGCAGGTGACCATCAGCCCTGGAGGGGCCTGTGGATGGCAGAAGAGGCTTACAAGGAAAGGGGCATTTTAAGGTTGACTTTGGGTCCACAGAGACAGAGCTCACAGAACAGTGGCTGAGTCAGTTCTTCCACACGATGGTACCTTTAGGCTGCCACACTCAACCTTCACAAAACCCCACCATAGGATGGTGGGTGACTCTAGGGGAGCAAGGGCAGAGATACCAGAATGCAGTGACAAGGGAGGCTCACACTTGGTGTCACTGTGGGCTACATTGTGCTCTGGTGTCCACATAGGACAGAAGCCCCCATTACACTGGGGCAGAAGGGCCACATCATCTCTGGTCACACCATCCTGTGTCAATTTGCAGTGCTGGGTGGGACACTGCCACAGTCATAGGCAGGGGCCATGACCCCATGCCTAGGCAGCAGGGAGGAGAGGGACCTGAGGTGGAGGCAGGGTGTGCATTGCGCTCTGCTTAGGGAAGGGCACTTGTTCTGTGTAGCAACCTCCCTGCTCACACAGCGGACAGGTCCACACGATGGGCAGATTGGCTGCTCTTGTCCCATGGGCTCAACTTTGTGGAGGCTGTGCCTGGCCTGGTCCCATTCACCTGCAAAACACAAAGTGAGGCATGAAGACTGCTCTGAGAGGTGGAGTCCACCCCAGATGTGTGCAAAAAGCTTTGGGCCTAAAGTCATGTGAGGACCTGGAACCCAGCTTGGGTTCCCACTGTTTCCCTAAGACACGAGGCTCTAAACAGAGAGTCCAGACCAAAGCACCTTGTGTGAGTTCTGTCCACACCAAACCCAGGGCATATCCATTCTCTTGTCTATCAGTCACTTGCGCTCTCTTCTTTGAGCATGCTGTGCACTGGGCCCTGATGGAGCTGCTAGATAAGGCAGCTGCATTCTCTGTCTCTGAATTCTTTATTCCCATGAGGGGTACAGACAATAGCCATTAGGCAAAAAGTTGTGGCAGGAGCATGGCCATGGGGCAGTGACGCATTTACTTAGTGCTGTCTAGAAAAGAGACACCAGAGCAAGGATCTAGACAGCAGGTAAGTGGGCTGTGTCACAGACAACCTGGGCCTTGCTGGGGGCCTGGAGGAGAGTGAAGTTTCCAGTGGAGCACTTGATTTAAACACGGCTCTCCCGCAGCATGCTCACTTAAGTGAGGCCAGGGCTGCTCCCACAGCCAGGTTGATAGTCAAGATTGCCCTGTCCTAATAACGGCCACATTAACAAGAGCCCCCAGGATGGTGAGGGGACCAGGGAGAAGACATTTGGAACAAGCTTAGTAAATCAGAAAGAGGAGGCTCAACCAGAGCTGTCACACTGCACTCACGGTGTCTGAGCTGAAGGGCTTCGTGTTGACTGTGCGGGCAGAACTACTGGTGAGGGACCAGACCTTGGTCTTGTGCTTGAAGGCAGCTCTCACCTGTGAAGGTAGAAGGAAGAAGCCTTATAAGGAACTTCAGAGGCTTAAGTAGCAAACTCTACTCAAAGAGTCTTTGCCAACGGCCTCTAGGGACTTGCTTGGCCTTGTGCCTGGGACATCCAATGTAAGGACAGGACTGTGAAACCCCAGTGTCAGAGCTGGTACCAACGTCAGGATCAGAGTAGGTGGTTCCCAAGTGGAGCCTCCATGAGGACTGTTTACGCTGGACAACACTACCCTGTTCTCTATGCCCTTACAGAAGTGAAAAACCACCTCATGCTGTCAGAAAGTGGAGTGGACATACCTCGGAGTTCAGGAGACAGTGAAAGAGGAAGATGAAGAGGCCCTGGGAAGGAAGGGAAGAGATATCAGAGCTGCTTGCACTTTGACCCAAGGTTTCTCCCTCACACGGGCCTAACGGTAGCTTGGGCACAGCTCACTGGAAGGGAGGGTTGCTGTGCTGGGAGCCTGAGGCTGCAGCCCATGTAGATGCAGGAATGTCGAACCGTGCATCCTAAACTACTTTCAGCTGCTATGATAAGAGTCTCTGTTCTGCTTGGGTGAGGCAGGGGCTTCCTAGAAAGTTTCAGTTCAGAGAGGGCCAAAAACCCTGGGCAGTGACTTCCTATCAGAAGATACTGGACTCTGCTTTAACTGAGCGGAAGCTCACAGGGCTGCTTGCCTGCAGTCCCGCAGGCTCTTACCTGCAGGGAGTTGAGTACAGCAAACATGTATTGGAAGACCAGGGCCCGGTCATTGACAGCAAGTACCCCAAACACCCATGAGGTGCCCAGGATGGGCAGCAGCACAGCAACAGCCTTGGCTGTCAATCTGGAAGAGACAGTGATAGTCATGTTGGCAGTGGGCAGATAAGGCAGGCCAGGAGGATTTTAGGGTACCTGGTCCATTGAGAATAGACACAGCTCACTGGGGAATGAGACCAGGATGTCTATGAACACCTGAGTGAATACTTGCGGGCACTGTGGGCAGACCACCATGGCTCTGCCAACACCAACCTTCGCTTCTGGGTGTCCGTTTACCACTGAAGCCCTACAAAGCCCAGACAGGGGTAGCCCTCAGTGGTGCTTCTGTGAAGAGAGATTGTAGATGAAGGCACCTCTGTGCTGGGCTCTGGAAGGGGCGGTGGGTGGAACAGGGTGGTAGGACCACAGGTGTTCTGGGCACAGTGATAGCCATGGTCCTGCAGGTGCTGGGCTAGAACAGGAATGAAAATCTGGGCTGTGGATGAGAATTGGGAACAGACTGAAAGCCCTGACCACTGAGGGATCTCGGGGCTGAGGGTGGATTGAGGAAGGGCAAGGCCTCCTGGTGGGGCTATGGTGGTTCAAGGCACAGACCCAGGATCAGGGCAGCCCTCCCTCTGTCTGTTTGAGGAGTAAGGAAATGACTCCTGACCCCATGAGTTTACTTCTTCACCCGGGCACAGCCTGGATAGTTCCAGGGACTGAAAAACTCCAAGAGAGCTGCAGCCACTTGTCAGGCTAATTTACAGTGTTTGGATTTGTTACAGAATAATTACCTCATCGATTTGCTGCTGGCATGTTTATGGTTCCTGCTCTCACATCAGAAAAGATACACTGTAGCTAAAGTCACTTATAAGATATCAGCAGCCTGGTATTCACACTGCTTCTACAAGAGCTCCCACATCACCTTTGAGAGGTCCCTCAGACTTCATCCTTGGGGTTCAGTATGCTGGCAACAGCCTAGGGTCAGGCAGGATTGTAAGACTCAAGCCCACGAATCTCGTGGGTGACTCCTACCCCATTGGATCTGGTTCATAGAGAGCACAAGGCCCAGCAACTGTCACCATAGTCCCATCCCACTTGCACAGGAGAGAAATCTTTCCAAACATTGGACTCTGGTCGTGGCTATTCTGCCACCAGGAGGGCAGTGTGGTAGGCATGGAGCTCACGGTTCAGGAGGAAAGGCACAAAAGGTGAACTGAGTCCAGGAGACCATGTCTCCATGTATGGGGTATCTAAGCTTGCGACTTCATGGTCGCCTGTGTCCCCTTCTGCCAAAGCCAATTGCTGTGAATTTTTCTATCACTTGCCATTGGCAGCTTCCAACAGAAAAGCACAACTCAGGCAGCCTCAAGTTGTGTGTGGGTCCCATGGGAGGCTTCCAAGAGGCTCCTCCTCTAGTGGCCAGCCCAGTGCATGTGGAACACTCTGTTTGCTAGGGTCTTCCTTCACACAGCAGCCCATGAGGAGGGTCCTGTTATTCCCCTCCCACCAGGAGGGAAGCGAGGAGTGGAGGGGCCTATTGCTGTAGGACCTAAAAGCTGGATCTTCTCCCCCGGGATCTTCCCCTGCCCTCCCCCAGCTGTCCCCTACTCTGGCTTGAGCAGACCCAGGAGAACATCTTCATGAGGCCCTCAAGGCTGGGTTAGGACTTGGTCTTGAGTTACCAGGGATGAACGAACAGGGCAATAAGGACCCAAAACAAGGCTGGCCATGTGGACATGTAGAGCCAGCAGAGGGCTCAGGTGCCTGCCCTGGGAGGCAAGACTGTCTGACCCTCCTGGATTTTCTAGTAGCCCCCACATGGGAAGCACAGTGGGGTGTGGATACTTAGGGTTCACACTTACTTGAAGGCACTGGGGTCCCCATGTATCTTGTAGTTGTCAGTGCTGATATGGGAAATGACCCGGGTTACAGCAATGAGGATCACAATGTTGACCTGTGAGGGAGGAGAAACAGGGAGACAGTGAAGAGCTGGGCTCACCCATAGGACACCAAAGCCCACCACACCTGGTATCTGGTTCTCTTCACAGGAATTGGCTATATGGCATTTAGAAGCCATGGTAGTGGGATGCTGTGAGCTGCACTCCTGAGTGGGGACCTGTTGGGTGGTTTCCCTTGGGCTCTTGCAATGGGTCAGGACTCAGGCTTCCAGGCTCCAGCCCAGCCAGTGAGTCACCTGGCGGCTCTCTGGGGTCCTCAATAGCAGGGAATGAGGTGGGAACAGCAGAGGGAAGGACCCTCTGTCTCTTTCTGCTTGAGGCCCACGGTGGGTTGTCTGGGCTGCATTGTGATCAGAGCCCATCCCCTTAAGTGTCAAATTTTTCAAGGTCACAGATGGACACAATCCCTGTAAAGCCAGTTCCAGGCTCACAACCTTAGAGCTGACAGACGTTCCACCAGCAGGTCTTAGGGAAGCTGGTGGCTTGTCCAGCATTGTGCATAGCCAGACTTGGCAGTACAGGAGGGGACTGCTGTCAGGACCCCCTACCCCACAACCTCCTGGCACCATTCCTGTCACTAGCCCAGGGAGCTGCATCCCAGGCCATTCTGAGGCTCCTCTGCAGAGACTGCCTGATCCTGAGGCCTTGAGCTGCTTTCCCCTCTCTGATTCCAGCTGGTACTTTTCCACTCCAGCCCGCTCCCCTGCCTCCTCCCAGCTCCCATCAGTCATCTTGAGCCTTTTATTGAAGACTCTCAGCAGAGACAATTCCTGGTCTGTGCTATGCTGTTCCCAGGAAAATGGGACACTGTGGGTGCCTCACGTCTCCTGTCTAGCCTCTTGCTTATCCTACCGACAGACATGAATAAAAGCTTAACTGTCATTTTCCCTTGGGGTCTTGTTGCTCTGGGTAACAACACAGACTCCCAAGGTTGGAAAAGATGAGAGAAGTTAACACATAGCCAGTAAGCACATCAGCGTATCCAGTAACACAGCTGCCCTCCAGCCTTCCCAGTGACCAGAAAACAGCATTCAACTGAATCAAGGAGGGGCAATGGGAGTGGCAGGCCACTGGTTTTCACACTTAGTTACATTCCAACTTGGACAGTGACAGAAGTCAGGGCAAGCGAAGTGTGATGACTGCTTCAAGGGGCAGGGTGACACTCCAGACAGCCAGGGCCATTGACACCTGAGAGCAGCCTGCTGTCTTCAATCTGCTGCCCCAGTCTGTGTGCTCTGAATCCTACAGGGTGCCCACTTGTGTCAGAGGGAGAATGGAGAGGGAGCAGCAGCAGGTCAGAAAGCCATAAACCCTGCTGGCTCGGCTGAGATGTAGTAGATTTTCTATAGAAAAAAAAGCTTTTTCATTTGTATGCCTGTAGTTCATTTCCAGGGTGCTGGGTTTTTAAGACCTCAATTCCTCCAATAGTTTCCTCGAATCTAGGGGTGGGAGAGAGTTACTTGTGTTCTCACCAGTCTGCTGCTAGCCTGCCCCTTTCATTCTGGGAATTTATATTTTTAAAACCTCAGGCACCTGTGAAAGCTGCAGGCTGACAGCTAGAGGAGACTTGGATATGCACTGGAAAACTTCGGATGTGGGTTGCAGTCTTCGACCAAGCCATGAGACTGTGTGGGCATGATGTAGACATCCTTCCTACCCAAAGCCCCGAGGCCCTGTGCTCCCCCAGAGGAGACACCACTGGGGTGAAACCACAGATGTAGGCACCCAATCTGTAGAAACCCAAGGCGCTCAAGAAGCTAGTCCAGGCCTGTCCCCTTGGGGAAGGGTGGACACCAAGGTGTGAGAAGCAGGCATGGGCAGAGGTTATTCATATATTAAGATTTTTCATATATTCCTAAGCTTTTCTCTAAACCATGTCTGCCACAAATTTAAAAACAAATAGCTTAAATAGAGTTTAATTTTAGGCAATTATACACTAAAAGGAAAATTACTTGGATCTCATTTTCCGTAAAATACCTCAACAGCACCTTTGGGTCACAAAGAGATGTAGCCAGGCTAGGTTCTGGTGATTCAGGGATGGTGACGGGCCTGGGGGAGGGACAGATGGCTGATGTGGAGGAGATTGATACGTCGTGTGAGGGCAGAGGTCATAACTACCCAGCACCCCCACATGAACTTGGAGGCCACGTCATGAGCATGCCACCTGAGTTCATGATCTCAACACCTCCTCTGGACACTGTAAAAAATGATTCCACCCCAAATCTTCTCAGATTAAAGATGAAGGATTCACAGCCTACTGTTTCCAGGCTACTATCAACAGGACAATCAACTTACAGTGGAGTGTTTTAGAAACATGAAAATGCCATAGGCGATGGTTTCAGGCTGCTGCAGTGGAGAGCCATACAGTGTCCCAACAGCAGCCAAGTTGCTCAGGTCATTAGCCATCCCCACAATCACCGTTTCTCTTTCTAGAGATTTTGTTGAGTTTTATTCCTGTCCCTCCCCCAGCCTGGGTGTGTCTGTTTTTATTTGGAGGCATGGCAGTGGGGTTCCTCCACCACTTCTCTTGCTAACTATCAAGTGTCTGTAGCTCTGCATCTATAGCTGTTATCAGGACCATCCTGTTGTCGGCATGGCAAGAGGGGCTGAAGCTTACCATAGTCTCCAATCCTACACCTGTGGAGAAAGGCAGGAGCCAGGGGCTTATAAACTAGATGATCTAGAATTTCACGAAACTACAGAGGAGAGCAGGCCTGGTCCCCTCTGCTCCACTCTGCTCAACTTGGTCCACCTTCTAATAGAACTGGAAAGGTATAGTGGGGAGAGGAGGCCTATGATGTGATTCTCAGGGGTGCTGCATCAATTTGTATGGCCCATCATAATGGGGACAAGTTACTAAGGGTTGACATCAAAGAAATGATTCACAAGCTGTGTTTCAGAAGAAAAGACAGGAGCTGTGCACCAGGAAATCAAACCATAAAGCCCACCACAGCCAATGACTAGAAGGACAAGATCATGGTAACCTCTGGGGGAGGAAGGAGGAGTGGTGGGTGGGGCCTCTGATGTTGGGCTGGGCTCTGCAGCTGTCAGCTCAGGGTCATCTAAGAGCTTATGAAAAAACACTGATATGTATACCAGCATTTTACAGAAAAATAGTATCTACATTCACACACACACATACACAAATAAATAGTGTGTCCACAATAGTGTGCACTATGTCCCAACATTCATGTGTCTGTATCTACCTGGAAACTCTATGTATATCCATGCATGTACACTGATGTATTCATGCATGTGCATCTCTCTCTCTCTTTCCCTCCCTTCCCTTCCCTTCCTCCCTCCCTCCCTCCCTCCCTGCCTGCCTGCCTGCCTTTCTTTCTGTCTTTATGCAGATGCATTTGCCTGTTTATAGTTTGGCAAAAATACAGTATCTGTTACATATGTATTTGTCCATATCTATAGCTATATACCTATATTAATTTATGCCTATGACTATATCTGTACATCTGTGACTATGGACTATATGTCCATAGCTCTCATCTGTAGCCAGAGATCTATGAGCCTATAGCTCTGCATCTATTAGCTGTGGATCTATAAGCCTGTAGTTCTGTGTCTCTATCTGTGATTCCATGTGTCTGTAGCTATGGATATATGTGTACAACTTCACCCCACATATACATAATTTAAAATAATAAAAATAAAAATTTTTTAAATTGTGCAAGACTTGTGGGGTGCTTTTAGATGCAGATAAAGTTGAAGCACATGCAGTGGCAAACCCACACACCACTCCCCATGGGTCCTCCATTCAAGAGCGCCTGCCCCACATTTTCTTATCCATCTCCCACTTGCATGAGAACAAGTGTCCACAGAGAGCTTTTACACAAATGGGGTCAGGCCACGCTTGACATCCAAAACCTGCTTTCTGCATTTGGAAGTAAGATAGAGGACTTCTGGGTGAATGAAGACACAGCCAGGAGGGCAGAAAACTCTCCATATTCTGAGATCTGGGGGCACAAAACATCACCCCATCTCCACTTCCAGCACCCAGCCTGAGGCCTAGCTGTCAGCTGGACCCTTCACAGTATGCCTCATCCCAGGAATTGGCCATTTTTTTCTGTCAAGGACTGGGTAGCAAATACTCTGGGCTCTGAAGGCCGCAGTGTCTGCTGCAGAGATCTCAGAGCTGCAGTTGGAGGAGCTGCAGATGCTGTAAATCAGCAGGTGTGGCTGCAGCCTGAAAGCAATCTCAAAGCAGATGTAGCTGTATCGACTGCACTAGAGCAACCCTGTCCTTGACCATGGGGCCTTTAGAGGCTGCCTGCACCTCCCTCTTGGCTTCTGCCACTCCTCACTCCACAGGAGGGCACCAAGGACCCCATGCCAGTTACTACTAGAATGTGCACAGCAGGGGACCACATGCACAGTGACAGCACCTGGCCTTCCTATCCCAAAGGACACCATCAATATAGACTCCATGCTGGTTGCTCACTCTCTGCCCTCTGGAAACCTCAGCCAAGAAGTCACTGTAGTATCCCTGCAACACAAAGGTGTCGGCAGGATTTCAATGAAGAATGAGGGAAGGCTTTCAGGATCTCCCTTGATTCCTTACTAATTAACCACTGGGGTCCTGCCTTGGCTAGTGCCTCCAAATGGGGACAGTCATACAGATTCACAGTCCAGTGAAGGAGCAGGGGAGGTGAGAGAGTGAGGGGCAGGGTTATGGCTTTCCTGAAGCATGTATGGGTGAAGGCAGAAGGTAAAGCTCAGATGTCATCTCAGACCCACATGACATCTGATGTGTCATCTGAGCTGTAGAGACAGTTTTGCGGCTGCTATCAGGGTGGAGCTGGGATACCCCATCTTGGAAATGGTAAACCAGTGTACCAAAGTCCTGTTTGTCTCTAGGAGGGGCATCCTTTGGCATCTATCAGCACCGGCCTCATAGGCCCTAGAAAGGACCTAACAACCTAGAAAGGAGGCAGTCAAAGGACAGGATCTTCAAAATCCCACTTGTGGCTCAGTCTAGGCAGGAACCCCTGCCGAGGGTCCTGGCCCTGTGGGTACAGTTTGCTACAGTTTGCTCTGTGGACTTGCACATCCACAATCATGGACCCTTCCCAGTCCTGAACTTCAGAGACCCCTGGGTAGGTAGCCTAGCACCAAGGCAAAGTATAAGGGGTGCTTTGCTAGGAAACAGTAGAGCAGCCCCTGCCTGGTCCCTTTCCCAGCACACAGGATATACTCAGCTCCAAGTACCTGACCAGCATGTCTGTACAAGGGAATGGAGGAGGGAGTGGCCCCATGACACTAGCTCTATGATAAGGGGCACTAGGGCTGGCAGGAAGACATGCAACATGGACATGAGCCCCACCACTCAGGGCACTGGGATCAGCAGGAAGAGGTGGGTCACAAGCATGAACCTTCATACACAGGAACTGGGGCCAGCAGGAGGAAGTAGATCATAGGCACAAGACTCAGTACACAGACACTAGAGCCAACAGGAAGAAGTGGATCACAGACATGAACCTCTGTACACAGGCACTGGGGTCAGCAGGACTGAGACTCTGTACATAGATAAGCACTGGGGTTGACAAGAGAATTTAGTCATGGTTACAAGAATCCTGTGTGAGCCCCTGGGACATCCACCATGGAGCGCAGCCACAGGGGAGACAGGAGCTCCCCAGCCACAGGGCGAGTGCTCCTACTTAGTAACCTATGTGGCTGATCCCCATTTCTATGCTCCTGACTATCTTCACTGTTACTTGTAACCAGAGGGATTCTAACTTGCATATAGGGCTTCGGGAATCCCACTAGCACCCCAGTCTTAGAATGCTAGGGCTCCCTAAGAGGAGGAGGCAGACATGTGAGGACCCAGCAGCAGAAGTCTGGCCTTGCCTCTAGGACTGAACTCAGAGGAGGTACACTGAGGGCTTAGTGGACCTCCACCAAACCCAGAACCTTCCTGAGACTGGGTCATCAAGGCTCAGAGTCACCCCAGGAGGAGCTGGAAGGATGAAGGACAAGTGACAGTGTGATGATACTTGTTGGGGTGTTTCTCAGGGAGCCCAGCACCATCCATATGGCCCCACTCCTACCTTGCCTGGATCTATCTGCTCACAAGGGAGGGAGTACTCACCACAATGACCAGCAGGGCAGGGCCCACAAAGGCCCAGATGGCACCACCCCCCAGCGACAGCCAGCAGCTGGAGGGAACAGAGCATTACTTCAGCAACCTTGTTCACCTCTAGGTATCATCTAGACACCTCCACCCCGGTGGTCCTCAGCCATAGCAATGGCAGGGCCCCAGCCCTGATAAAGGACTCATCAGTTCTAGAGCTTCTCTGATACTGGCTCTTCATCACACACACACACACACACACACACACACACACACACACACACACACACTTCCGTGGTGATTTCACGCATCTCCCTGGACAGGATTTCCCAGAACTGTTGTCTAGGTCAACTGCCTCTGAAGAATCCAGCTAAAACCAGAGTATATTCTGTTATTACCAGAATAAACAAAAAGCCATGCCAAGGACTGGCTTCAGAGTTCACAGAGCAAGTCAAACGTGGGCATGTGCCTTCACTGGGTCTCAGAGAAAGAGGTGGTCATCATGCTATGGGGCACTTGGCCCTCCCCACGTGCTTGGAGCCTGCCAGTCACCACACACCCATGGAAATTACTGAAAGAAAAGGCCCAGTGCATCCCAGAGATTGCTCTAATGTGTTATAGTGCAGGAACCAGGGTATGAGAGTCCCCCATTCTGAAGGACATAGCCCCTGACCTGGGAGAGATGGTCAGCACTCTGCAGGGTTCCATGTCCTCCCAGAGTCAGGACCCCAGGGACTCATCAACTTTTACTCTTAGACTCTAGTGTGCCCTGCTCCTGACACCACTGGGACACAGAGGGATCCTGGCAAAGAGGTTGGCCCAGGCCTCCTGGCCAGGCAAGGACCCAAAGGCCCGTCTACCTGTGCATGTCAGACTGTTCATTTGTATATTCTCATATCCCTTCAGCTGGGTGCCTACTGTACTGTTTACTTGCTGACCACCCAAGAAGGGTCTTCAGGTCACACACATAGGCTCCACAGAGCTGTGCCTCTGGGAGGAGTACATGGATTAACAAATCCTATCAAGGTCAGTGAGATGGTTTAGCAGGTAAAACTACTTGCTGCCAAGTCTGATGCCCTGAGCTCAATCCCTGGGACCCAGAGATAACGGACTCCTGAAAGTTCCTCTGACTGCTACACCTCTCTCTCTCTCTCTCTCTCTCTCTCTCTCTCTGTCTCTGTCTCTCTTTCACACACACACACACACACACACACACACACACACTGAATAAATAAATGCAAAAAAAGTCCCATCAGAAACTTCTGTCAGCTGCCACCACCTTCCTGGACAGTGTACACCTGTACTGCTAGTTCTAAGAGCAGAATGGGATTGCTCTAGTTCCTTCTGCCCAGGTCTGGAGGAGTCTGCTGGTACTCAACCTGCACCCAGGCAAACATGGACAGCTGAGGGCAGCACATGGATGCTTCCCAGCACATTTCCCTACAACAGGCCTGCCAATCATAAGACATGCTCAGAGGACGAGGGTCATGTACCTGTCACTCGTTCCATAGCTGTCCATGGAGGATGACATGGAGATGATGCAGATGAGGAGAGGGCACCCTGTGGAGAGACGAAGATGTCAGGTGATCTGCTCCCATCTCTTTCTGTCCACAAATGCATATGTTCCGTTCATGGCTGGTGTACACACTGGGGACCATGACTGAGGGCTGGGCACAGAGCACCGTTATATATGAGGACTTCACAGACTAAGCCAGAGGTCACACATGGTGCATACTAACACAGCATCTTCTTCTGGCTCTGCATGGGAGCCTAGGGGTCTGTCACAGCCCAAGGCTTGGGGCAGGGTAGTACATGGTGACAAAAGTTAAAGCTTTGTGTCCTTAGTCTGGGCCATAGTTTCCAGCTAGGACAAGCTGACCCAAAGGGGCACATGCCAGTGGCCGAGGATGTTTTTTGTCTTAACAGGGGCATGCGCCCTGAGCACCCAATACTGCTGAACACTCCACACTGCACCAGTTGGCCCCACAGAAGGGTATGGGCTGAGAAACTGCTCCACAGTCATAGGAAAAGGGGAGGGTCCTGGGCCAGTTTCACCACACTGTCAAATGCACAGTCCCCATGCTGCCCGTGTTTGGGTCCATAACTCTTCATTCTTCTCTCCATCAATGGGGCCCAAACTGGCTCCTTCCTGGCTACTAGTTATGTGACCCATGACTGGTTCACTGAACCATTAATCCCACTGGCCACAGCAACTGATTACAGGATGAACATGTGACCTAGATGGACCAATGAGACTCCATCAGGGATTGGCTTTGAGACTAGGGGGGAGAGCTCTTTCCCAGAGGATAAAGACATTGATGGGGTAAGGGTAGTGAGTAGGCCTGTGCAGCAATCTTCACAGTGAGAACAGTCATCTTGGCACCACAAGGAGTTGAGGAGAGCTCAGGGTGCTGGCAGTGAGGGTGTCCAGAAAGGCAAATATGTGCTGGGGAAGCCCATGGATCAAGCCATCCTTGAAATCCACCAGGCTGAACCATCTTGAATATGTGACCCATTAAATTCCCTTTGTGCCTAAGCCAGTTGGAGTTGAATTTCTGGTGTTTAAAACTGTGTGTGTAATAAATTGGAGAGACAGTGGAAGGGAGGTCTAAGAACAAAGAGAAACATCTAGACCAGCATTTTCCAGAGCATTCTGTCTCCCTGTCAAGAGAAATCTCTGGGATCAAACTGCTCTTAGGGTTAGCCACCTGGAGCGATCTGATAGCTCTTTCCTAGGAAGCCT
Source organism: Nannospalax galili (assembly GCF_000622305.1). NCBI lineage: Eukaryota > Metazoa > Chordata > Mammalia > Rodentia > Spalacidae > Nannospalax > Nannospalax galili. Next base: position 1,352,003 of record NW_008355811.1, read on the forward strand.
GGAGGACTTATATTCAGATGTGTTTCCAAAAGGAAGAAATAGCTCAGCATTCCAGAGCTTTCCAAGGTGCAACCATCCATGGATTTGTCTAAAGACATGGATGTCCATTTCCCCCACATACCTGAACTTTCAGGCTGATCCCTCTCAAATTCTGCAAATACTTCTGATAGTTCAGAATCTTCTACAGGCTCAGCAACTGGTACCTTCTGAGTCCTCTGCCCACTCTGCACCCTCTAAAGGGGGGCAAATAGCCAAAAAGTCTGGCTCCCTATTCCACCCCAGGTCTCCCCCAATGAGGGTGTTCAAGGGAAATGACTCTAGAAGAGGAAACTGCATGCCTCAGCTTCCTGAAGACAAGTGGTTCTGTAAGTTGCTTCTGGCCAGAAGTTAAAAAGAAAAGGTTCACAAGTGGGAAAATAAGGGGAGCAGCCTCAGAGAAAAACAGCAACTGGAGAAGCTGGGGTCTTGGGGACAAATAACATCTGTCTTCCTTCCTAGGGACACCCCAAATCTGCAGTGTGGCCTCAGGAAGCTGATTGAAACCTCTCTGGGCCTCCACATTCTTGTTTAGGAAATAGAGACTGCAAGATACTCACATGTGGCTGCTGCAAGGACCCTACAGGATACATGTGAAGGAATAGCAAAGCCCTTGGAAAGTGATAATGATCCCTGTGATAACTGGCATACTGGATCCCTGGATTCCCTACCTGCTCCCACTGAAGCCTCATCTGAAACTCTCTCCCCCAAACCCCGGCAAACTTGTGACACGTTTCTGTGTAACACTGGGAGTCATTCTGGCCCTGTTGCCATAGAAACATTCTCTCCAGGTTGAGATATGCTTACCTTGGGAATAGAATAATTGTGACCTTCCAGAGGACCCAGCTTGGTGCTATCCCTAGCTCCTGTCTCCTGAGATGCCAGCATGAGTAACAGGAATGTTCAGGGAGCCACTACTGGATAGGGCTGGTCACTGGAAACTGGACTGGAAGTCACCAAGGCCACCTGTCCCATGTTTGCCATTGCCCCACCCATGGGAGGTGCCCACTCTACCCTGCAGGGCTCCTGGAATCATAAGGCTTGTTTGAACAGTGACAGGCAGGAGTGGTATGTCTTATGTGCTGAGTACTGAATTTCTAGCACTGACTCCAGGCAGTGATTACTTAACCCCGGGCACTTGATCTCCTCTTACCACTGGCCTATGGTGGACAGGTCTCACAAACAGGAAGTCAGTACACGGCATTTAAACCTGATGAGGGTAGAAAGCTGGCCATTACTGCAACATCACTCAGCCCACCCTGAGTGATAACCCACCACCGCCTAGGGGCTAGGGGCTATACAGGCTCCTTCAGAGGAAGGCAAGCCAGGAAAGACTGCCATGAGGTCTTGCCCTAGATGACAGGGAACTCGCAGAAGAGATCAAGTTCAGCACAGAACAACAGATCCAGTGACAATGCTCCCTGAGTTGGTGATCATATTCTAGTCCTCTGTATCAAAGTGCAGACAGCACAGAGCCTGTCTTCCTTATCACCATGACCCTGTCCTCAACACAGGGCATGGCTGCCAACAAACCTGTACCTGACTCTATACCTCCCCCACCTCAGCTTCCAAACATGCTTAGGTTTCCAAAAGCTTCTTACCTGTGGGCTAGAGGAGGATGCAGAGTGAGACCAAAGGGAAAGAGTCTATGTCTCCCATGGGCTCTACCTACAGCAGGGCCTCCTGGGTCGGTTCTACCACCTTCTTCATTAGAGGCTGAAGGTAGAGCGTCCACTGCTTGCAGACTGACTGTACTTAGGCCCAAAGCCAACCCAGCCTTGGCAGGATGAAGGACACAGATGGATGGAGGATGTGGGGGTCAGAGCTTCCTGGAGCTCAATTTACAGACAGCTTGTGTCAGGACTGCAGACAACTCTGCCGCGATTACATATGTAGGTAATAGAGCTGCTGGTCCCAGCCATGTTGGGAAGCAGGGATACAAGCTCAGGTGCCCGGCTTCTTCAGTTTTTAAAATGACTTTGCCATTTTAGGTAAAGGCCCTAGTATTTCAATATTAGAAAATAACTCACTTTTTTCCAACATTGTGCAGATCAAGTGAAATATCCCTCCAGGCTGGATGGCTTGGATTATCATATGACCACTCATTGTCATACACACACACACACACACTGCAGAGGTGATGTCAGCTTTGTTCACTTGCCTCTCTAGCAGAATGACTTGTTTCCATAAAGAAACTAGTAAGCTTCAAGAGATCATCCATGTCCTTAACTGAAGTCAGAAGTCATAGGAAGGAGCTACCCTTTTCTGCCCTGGACAGTCTGTGGACTGAAGGAGCAGGTCACATTCCAATTGACCTCACTGAAGGGGTGGAGAGCTGTGGATATCTAGTCTCATGTCCAACATATGTCAAAGCATCCATGTGATCACCAGCCTGAGCATTGAGGCAGAACAGACTCCGTGGGGACAGTGGGTGTGCCCCCTGCATGGCCAGCAGCAGTCTGAGGTAGCTTCCCACTACATTCCCTGCTCCAGGGAAGCCCTAGGGCTCTGGTCTCCCCAGGGAAGCCCAAGGAACATGTCACTGTCTCTACTTTATCATTAAATAAATGATACTTGCAACTCAAAGTACACACAGTAAACATGGTTAATCTCCTTGCATAACCAGGACTGTGAAAATTAAACCTATTTAAAGGAAAGCAGAAACAAGCAGTAGGTCCCCAAAGCCTGGTCGATGTTTTACAACAATTTCAGGAATGGCTGGTGTGGATTCTTAGTTCAGCAGGAAGCAGGTCCACCTGCGCTGATGGACTGCCACTGGATGGGCAAGAGCTAGCGCAGTCAACACACCAAGGCCTGGACACTGCAGAGACCATACCCAGTGAGACTAGATGATGAAACTCATTAAAAAAAAAAAACTTTCAAAGTCCCTGTAAACTTTCCTAAGAGTGTGTAGCAGATTAAGAAAAAATGAACTTGAGAATACCTACCAAATCTCTGTAAGAATAAGGAGACTTGGCACACCTGAGTGTAGGCTCACCTGGTGCTAGCTGGTGGCATGAGGCAGGTTCAGCCCTTCCCAGGCTCGCTGTGCCAGCTCCCAGGTCAGGGCTGCAACGTAACCCCGGGGGCAGAGCCAGTATTCCTAGCCCTCAGTTCTACTTGAAAAGCCCTATTCCAGGTGAAGCTGCCATCAGCTGGGTTGCCTTCCCCCTGATTCCAGCTTGTAGAGTATTCATCTATACTGGTCACCAGCCTGCCCTGCCCCACCTCAGCTGGATAGAGAGGAGTTCCTGCAGGTCAGAGCCCACTGTCCCTACATAGAGCCCTGAGAAGAGCAGCCTGTCATCAGGTGGGCACTGTCCTCATCTGTCCCTGCACTCTGACACCCTGGCAGGAAATGTTGGCCCTGTACAGGTTTCAAATAGTCCAAGTCACAGAGCAGTGAGACAGCAGACAGCAGCCACAGGCTGAGGGGCCAGGGCCCAGAGCCCTACAACATCCCATCTAACACAGCGAGTCTTCAGGAAAGATTACCAGGCATATACGACAGCAGGATGCATGGCCTACATGGAGGAAAAGAAGCCGAGAAACTGCTTGTGAGGGGCCAAGGGCACTGCAGATGGCAACAGAGCAGCCGTTGTGAAGACGGATTCAAATGTGCTATGTGAGGATTGGGGAATACAGGAGGCAGCAGAGTCATTGGAGAAACTCAGACACTGTTGGACCCCCTGGCAGGCACAAGAGGGCATCAGGGAGGAGAGCAGAAAAATGCAGGTGTTTGAAGACACAGGGTCTGTTTCCACATTGGATGAGGAACCAGACCAGTGGTACAGAGTACAGCCATAGAAGGGAGGCAGCCCGGACATGAACGGTGCAAATGTTTAAAGACAGAGACAGAGCAAACCCTGATGAACACAAGAGAAAAGCAACCCTTCAGTTCCAGGACCAGCTGACTTGGGGCAAACAGTGGAGACAGAGGCAACGGGGGGGGACGTGAAGGACTAAAATGAAGGTGAGACACATTACAATGGAGTTTGTGGTTAACAGGCCAGATGCAGAAAAAGAGTTCTCCAGGCTGAAAGCTAGTGGCCCTGATGGTGGTTACACACACAGACATGCACAGTAGCACAGGCACAGACACACCAAGATACACAGAGATGTACATATGTTTACACAGAGACATACACAGATAGACACAAAAATACTGAGATACACACAAACATACAGAGAGACACATAGGCATACACACAGACATGGAGACCACATACAAACATATACATACAGACACACATAGAAACATACATACACAAATAAAGACACACAGACATATACTGAGATACACATATAGTCATACACTGCACATAGATATACAGAGATATACACAGACACACAGACACGTAGATACACAGAAACATAGACCTATAGAGACACACACACACAGTCACATAGAGATACACAAAGCACCAATAAATTATGGGATTATAAGAGACAGTAGAGATACGTGTTCTCTTCTTTTTTTTTCTCAATTGACTTAAAAAGCAATAATATCAAATGACATTTATAGAGCCACATTATTAGGCCCATAACAAATAGAGATGTAATAAGCTTTCCAGTAATGGGTGGGGGCAGGAAAGCTGTGTGGGAGCACGGTGACAAGACCAGATGGCAGCTCAGATTCACAGGGACAAATGCAGAGGATCAGACACAGTGCACCCGATGGTTAACGTGGCAAACCCCAGGTACCCGGTCTCCTTTCTTAGCTTCTGTTAGAGGGGTGAGATTGATAAAGTAATATTAGATTGGTGTGCTGCTGCGTGGCCTCCCACACAGATGCGACATGAGTAGCAATAACCACCGAAAGAGGAATAGAGTAATAGAGTCACTTAAGAGCAAGGTCTCCATATCACATTGTAATTTAGTAATAACATAAAATAGATTTTAATATGCCGAAACACATATCGTACACACTAGGGCAGTCACTAAGAAAACAACCCAGAAAATATGGTGAAAATCTCATTTAGAGAATTAAAGTGCTGCATAGGAAAATATCCACTTAATTCAAAAAAGCAAAGAAGAAGGAACAGAGTAACAGGGCAGACAGAAGACAGAAGGACATGGAAGGCATAAATAAATAATTCAAAATGTTAGGTGTTGGGCTGCGGATGTGGTTCAGTTGGGAGAGTGCCTGGCTAGCATGCACGAGCCCTGGGGGTTCCATCCCCCGCGCCATGAAAACTGGGCACGGCAGTGAACACCTGTCACTCCAGCTCTTGGGAGATGGAGGCAGGAGGAAGTTTGAGGTCATCCTCAGCTACATAGTGAGTTAGAGGCCATCCTGGGCTACTTGAGACACTGCCTCAAACAAACAAAGAAAACATAGTACCTGAGAAAAGATTAAATGATCAAATCAAAAAGCAGAAGTTGGTTGACAGAAAAAATTAAACAAAGCAAGATCTAACTATATGCCATGTGTAACAGATACATGGGCTGAAGAGATGGCTCAGTGGTTAAGAGCACTGGCTGCTCTTACAGAGGATCTGAGTTAGATTCTCAGCACCCACATTGTGGCTAACAACCTTTCATAACTCCAGTTCCAGGGGAATCCGACACCCTCTTCTGACCTCCGAGGGCATTGCATGACACAAATGCACTTACATATATGCAGGCAATACATTCACATACATAAAATAAAAATAATAAATAATTTTAAAAAGAGATACATGTGTTATAAGTGTGTGTGGTGTGTGCACATGTGTATGCAGGTGGGCACACTTGTACATACTCATTTGGAAGCCAGAGGAGGATGTCAAGATTCTTCACTATTCACCTTATATTTTGAGAAAAGATCCCTCACTGAACTAGAAACTTGATTTAACTAGGCCAGTTGGCCAACAAGGCCCTGGAATCTACTTGTCTCTGACTCCCAATACTGGGACTGTAGGTATACACAGCCATGCCTGCCTTTACATGAGTGTTGGGGATTTGAACTCGGGTCCTTTTGCTTTCATAGCAAGTGCTCTTACCCTCTTAGCTATCTCCCCAACCTAATAGATACACTTTAGACATAAAGGTTCATTCAACAGGATCACAGTCAGTTGATGGGAAAGACACAGCATGTAGCCAGCAACCAGGAACCAAATGAAGCGACATGCTAACATCAGACAAAACAAAGAATGATGCTAGAAAGGACAGGGCTGTCTATAAATATAGAAAGTTTCGTTCACCACAAAGACATAAATATAAGCATATGTGTGCCCCATAGCAGAGGCTCCAAAGACACTGTGGAAGCAGAACTGAAGGGAGACAGAGGAATGGAAAAAGTAACATCAATACATATCTCAAAAAAATGAGCAGTACAACTAGAGAAAAGGTCAAGGAGGAAACAGAGAACTTGAATATCACCTTGAACCAGCTAGGCCTGACAGACACAGAACTCATCATCCAACAACAGAAAACAGATTCTTCTTGAAAGGATGGGACATTGCTAAGCCATGAAATAAACCTTGATATGCTCAAAACTGGAACGATCCTGACCACGCCCATTTCCACCAGAACCTACCCCATCTTCACCAGACCCCATCTCTACCAGATACTATTCCATCTCCACTAGACCTCATTCCATCTCCCCTACAAACCCCGTCCCATGTTTACCTACCTTACCTCATTTCCACCAAGACCCACTGTATCACTTCCACCCCAAGCCATCTTCATCTGGCCACACCCCTGTCCCTGCTCCACCCCTAGCACATACCCCAGCCTATCCCATAGTAGTAGGGGTGCTTGCTGTCCTCTGACCCGAAGACCTTGATCACCATGCTGTAGAGATGCAGTCCCTCCACCAGCATCCACGCAAAGGCACTCAGAAAGAAGTAGTGCAGGAGGATAGCCAGCACCTGGCATGGGACCTGGGGAGCCAAGCAAACATGCAGGGTGAAACTGGGGTGTTACCAGAGCTATTTTCACTTTTTGGCTCCCAGTGTCCATTTCCTGGGTATCTCTAGTCACATGGTTTTCATTTTCTTCCTGGGGAACCTGGGCTCTGTTTCTCACATTAAGGATTCTTCTACAACATATGGTTCAGGGTCACTCCCACCTGTGTCCACTCCTAGCACAGTGGCTCAGGAAAGGACACATACAAATTCCCTCCCTGTTTCTCCTATGGTGCCACAGTCTGGCCTGTGCTGAATTCAGATCACCGATCTGAATTCTGAGTTGGAGCCAGCTGTAGGAGGTGGATCAGAGGGGTGATCAGGGGAGGAGGCAGAGTACCTAGGTGCAGAAGGATGGCTTCAGGATAAGGGCCAACACCTACTCACCGTGCCTGGCTCCACACGGAAGCTGATGAGCAGCAGGACCTGGGCCACAAGGACAGCAAAAGACAGGTTGGCGTGGATGTGGTAGCGCTGGTTCCGGATAGTATTGACGGAGCTGAAGACAGAGAGGCAAGGGTGAGTCTTGGTGGAAATGAGGCGGGGTAGGTGAACAGCCTCGCACACTGTTGTCACAACAGTCCCTTATCTACTTTTCTATGAGTAGCCACAGTGTCTTCACAGAACCAACCCCATGCCATAGCTCCATGCCTGGACTTTCAATGGCTCCCTGTTGCTCTTGGATGGCATCCCAGTTCCTTTCATGGTCCCAGCTGCTCTGCACAGTCTGACCCCTGACTGACACTCCAATAACTCTTTTCCTTTCAGCTCCCTGTGCCCTTTTCTGTTTCATTCCCCTAGCCCTGGCTGTGCAGGGGACCAATCTGAATTCTGAATTGGAACCAGCAGAAGATACGCCTCATCAGTGGGGGCAGCAGGTAGAGAGGGAGGGCAAAAAGGAGAGAGGGAGCTACTTGAGTGCAGGACAGCTGTAGGACCTACCATTTTTTTAAGTCAATTCTGGCAGGGCTTTACCTGGTGGTACAGATGCCAACCATAGGGAGACCTTCCTGTCCTCTTCCTTCAAGCTGCTCACCTCTACACTGTCATCTTGTGCATGGTGTGATGGCACACATGAAAATGCTTAATCGTGCTTTCATTTCCTTGGTGATTGATCACCCCCATCCAAATGTATTTGTGCCTGCCTGGGCCTTAGTCAGGGCCTCAGAGCTTGGCATCATGGCTTGCTGAGGAAAGATTAGTCCAGGAAGCTTGCATTGGCCCTTACCTAGCTCAGAGCCCCATAATTCTTCAAGTGTCTAGGTGGGAGACTTTCTAGACCTTTCTGGTATAGCTAAAACCCGCTGTCTGCCTCCAAAAGGCTTTGCTATTTTACTAGATTTTCCCTACACCTCTGATCTGACAGTAAAAGGCACTGGTCAGCAGCTATCCATGGCCATAGCCTGAAGAGAGCTGGCTGCCAAGTCAGAGAGGTGAAGTTGAAGAAGGGGGTTGGGAATAACTATTTCCAGGAAGTTGTCAGGACAGAGAGAGTGACTCACGACAGCACGGCAAAGGTGACCAGAGTGGCAGCCAAGCAGAGCACGGAAAGCGAGCAGCCGACGTAACTGATGGATGACAGCGCCACCTGGTGTCCATGTGTGAGCTGCAGGAATAGAGAGGGCCATGAGTAAGCTGGCCCTGACCCCAGCTGGTGGCTGGGAGGGTGCAGGGGCAGACATACAGCTGATCCACCACGCTGACTCAGAGGCTGACCACCAAGGCTTGCCGCCCAATGTTGCCACAGCAGGGGGCCAGGTCACACTGGACCTCATGTTGGCATTTATCTTGCCCCAGCTTGCTCTACCATTCACCTAGGCTCCTCCAGTCTGTTATGGCTCCCTGACCCCAGCATACTCCCAAGCTCTCATGCAGTTCGGCCATATCTGAGTGGGTGACTTAAGAGGATCCTGTGCCTCACCAGCTATGAAATGCATTAAATAAACACACAGGGTTTAAGGGGATGAATAGATTCACAACATAAAGAGTTCAAGCTGGGCAGACTGTCCTGTCAGATCAGTGGCTACACTGACTCTCGAGAGGGCCAGCATCTGGTCTGGTTAAGAGCCTCACTAGTGCCAAAAGTGACAGCTGCCATGTACCTGTCTCCACTGGTGAGCTTGTCCAAGCTTTCAGGACCCTCTCCTAAGTGGACACCTGTGTAGTCACCTGCATGATGTCTGTTGTGACCTACCATTTTCATGTGAGGTAATGGGTAAACAGAATATTCAGCCCACCCAAGCCCAGCATCCTGTACCTGCCTGTCTCATCCATACTCTAGTCCCTGACACGCACCCCTGTTGTTTTTGAAAATATTTGTATTTATTATTTTATTTTACGTGTATAGGTGTATTGCCTGTATGTATATAAGTGCATCTGTGTCATGAAATGCCCGTGGAGGACAGAAAGGAGAGTCAGATTCCCCTGGAACTGGAGTTTCAGACGGTTGTTAACTGCCATGTGGGTGCTGGAAATTGAACCTGGGTCCTCTGCAAGAGCAGCCAGTTCTCTTAATCTATGAGTCATCTCTGAGGACTCTATCTCTGGGCTGGCAGACTCTGACCCTAAAGTGCTGGAGGGAGCAGTAACTGCTGTGGAGGGTCCTCTTCTTCCCCAACTCAGCTCAGAGGCATGGCCAGGCTGCTGGAAACAGTGAGGTGCGTTTCACATTACACCTGCTCACTGCAGGCCCATCAAAGGGACAACTTAGCCCATAGCACCCAGAAGGGGAGGTGAGGGTATATGTGGCATCTCATCCCTGTCTGTAATGGCCAGAGAGACAGCCCCCACTGAAGCATGCATGCCCTGTGGAGGTCAAGAGTCCTGGGGAGACACAACAGTGGTTCACATACACAGGAACAAAGCAGGTCTGTATGCACCCACATGGAGCAATCTCCAAGATACATGGAATCTGTTCCTAAGAAAGGAGCAATCTTCACCCTTTGTTCAGAGAACAAAGAGACACTGCAGGCTCAGAGGCCATGTCTGTGATGATAGAAAAATTGGCACACTGTACACCGCTGTGTGCTGTCCTGGGAGACAGACCAGGGGGTTAAGGGGGGTGTACGTTGGTTTCTCTTTGCCCTGTGTATATCATCTTTACAAAACCCACAAAGAATTCCTCCACTTCCTTATGCTCTATCCTCAGGCTCCTGTGGGGCTCCCTGTCCAAAAGGAATTTGTAGGAAATCCGGGGATGGCATACTTCAGCCTTAAGCCAGAGCTGCTTACTCTGGCCATCCCCAGCCCCTCTGTATAGGCTGTCCTGCTCCTACATCTGGTCACCAAGCCCACCCCACCCCAGCAAGACCCCAACTCTGAAGGCAACCGCCTCTAGCGATAGAGATACCCTGAAGATGGCAGGCAGTACCCCCTCTGCAGAGAGCTCCTGTCCCCTCCCCTGCAACTTCAGAACAGCTGTTTCCTACAGAAAGTTCTAGAATAAGATCAGCATCACCACTGCCTCTCCTCCAACAGCAGCAGCTTGGGTGTGGCTGGCGGAGCTGATGTGGGGGAGTCAAAAGGCAGACTCCAGAATGAGGAGCTAGGTTGGGGCTCCAGAGATACCTATTCCTCTCCTCCCCTCTC
>NW_008355811.1:1365016-1384965 GCF_000622305.1 Nannospalax galili
AACTCTGGACTTTGAGATAATGCATCTGGTTTGAAGCACTGCACTGATCACTAAGTTTCCTACATTTAAACTCCGTGGACTTGAATGGAACCTGTCAAGTGGCCTAGGCCAGCCTCAGACCACTGTCTGTGACTGTCCCATTAATAGCTATTTGCCATGGGGTCAGGCCCCATGGGGGTGTTCCTAGGTTGAATTTTTCCCTTGTATGAGTTCCCACACTCACTCAGGGTGCATAGCACCCTGGGCTGGGAAGCTTGGGAGGAGCTTGGGGTGAGGCCAGCAAAGTGGCCTCCTGGATGATCCCCATACCTGGGGCAGGATGAAAACTATGTGGTGACCTCTGTCAGCCCAGGGCTGTGCCCACCACCATCTCTTTGGGTGCCTCCCACCCAGGTTGCAGTCTTGGTGGCACCAGTCATTCAAACAGAAGGCTTTCTACCTTGGAAACTCAGTGGGGAACACAGAACAGAGACTTTAGTGTCACCCACAGTCAAGCCTCTCTCCCTGCTCCAGATTCTGATTATCCCCACTGCCTTTCTGTAGATTTCTTTTCTAAGTCAGTTGCCGTTACCTTCCTTTCAACCAAAGGATTGAATGGACACACCCAAGGCTTTCCTCCTCACTTTGGTCCTGGTGGGGCCAGCCACAGCAGCAGCCCAAATGTCCCAGGTTCCTTGATTCCTCTCCTCCCTGGTGGTCCATCCTTAAGATAGGATGAGAGCTCTGGCTCTTGCCCTCCTGTACTTGCACACACACACACACACACACACACACACACACACACACTTCTGTATGTGTGGATGCAGGGCAGAACCTTTGGCTAAGCTGCAGTGACTCATTCCCTCTGCCTACTTCCTATAGCCGATCTATAGCAGACACAAGGCAGGTGTCTTGCGTCAGGCTCTCAGGATGAGCTCAGCAGGGCACCACACCTGGGTGCTGGTCTTGGTGTTGAGCAATTCATTTATTCATTTTATGGTGTGGGCTAAGTTACCTCACCCATCCCTACCCTCCTACCTGGCACTCCTGTCTCATGTTACAGCCAAGCACACTTACTCTGCACCTTCTTTATGATCATGGCCCAATATACAACTCTTTATTTTTTTGTAACCAGAAACATAACCAGAGGGATCTGTTGGGGTTTAGACCTGGAGTCTCTGGGATACCATCCTGGGATCTCCTGGGTCTCCTGGGATATTATTCTGGGGTTTTCTGGGGCATTCTGAAGTTTCGTGGAACATCATCCTGGGGTCTCCTGGGATATTATCCTGGAGTCTCCTAGGACACCATCCTGGGGTATATCCTAGAGTATCCTTCTAGCATTGGTCTACCAGTCTAAGTAACCACTAAGGTACTCCTCACTGTCAGCGGGGATTGTCCAGAAAGATCCTACTCCCTCACCCAAGAAAACAGAGGCCTCCAGAAGTGAGCTCTAAGGAGGAAACCAAAATAGGAGGAGGCCAAGAGAGACCTCAGAGAGCAAGGGGGATGAGGAGGCATGATGGAACAAGAGTGTCTGAGCATAAACCTAAAGGACAAACCCAAAACCATCAGGGTGAGCTTGGGTTCCAACGAAGAAGCCAGCTTGGCATTGAGGGAATGTGGTTGTTCTTGCTACCTTGTGGATTCTGAAAGTGTGCCCTGGATTTGGCATCACTTACAAAATCTGCCTTAATTTCCTTAATGTTCATGAGAATGTTCCTTTTTAGCAGGGATAATTTTAAACCATTTTCAAATCAACCTTTCCTAGCAATGAATAGATATGATTTGCTCCCACGAAGACACCCACAGACTGTCTAAATCTGGTGTCACTGATACTGACTGGTGACAGATTTATAATATAAATGCTTCTGGATTGTCATTTATTGTTTTACTGTGTAGATTGGGCCTTTACCTCTCCTCCCTTGGGGAAAGTGTGAGGCACACAGCAAATCCCTGGCAAGTGTGCCCCTTGCAACTCTCATTGGCTAGCAGACTCTTGGCTAGGCCAAGAAAAAGCAGACCATCCTTGGTTCAGTGGTTCAGCATGTGGTGGGCTCAGAGGAGGCGGCTCTACCTTGGGTGACATGGAATATCCCCAAACGTCCTTGCCTGTGATGAGCAGAGTCCCTCCCTCCTGCACTAAGACTGAAGGCGGCACACCTAGAGCTTCACTGTGAGTAACTCAGTATACGGATCCTAGAAGCCAGTGACCCTGGTGCCCACTTGATGGATTACCCCCCAAGAAGTGCCCTTGAAGGCAATGCTGCTAGACAGTTCACTTTCTGCTGGCTCTTAGTTTGTGGTTGTTGGAAGCCATGGTTCATTCTCTACATCCCAGAAACATCTTCTCAGGGCAGCTCAGAGCTTCCTACTGACCTCACCTCCAGGCATGTGGCCCATCTCCCATGTCCTCTTCTGTTCCCCTAACCAAGGTGGGTTCCTCTGTGTATCAACTTAGCCCTTCAAATGTGGTAACAATGGGTACAGCCATCTCCCTGACAGAAGATAACCTTACAGATGTCTTGGTCTGTGCCAAGCGTGGTAGCAGCTAGTACTACCTGGAGACCACTGTGAACAGGAACACCATGTTGTCCCAGAGCCCATGAGGCATCTGCAAGGCACTCACCTCCAGCGGGACCACTTGCATGAGGATGGCAAAGTTGGTGAGGTGTGTACAGCGGCACACCGAGTGGGTGAGGTTGCCCTCTGTTAGTGCACAGCCCTGGCTCGACCAGATGCCTTCCCCGGAGCTGAGGACACAGTGGAAAGACATGATCAGCAGAGGCAGTGGTGCACTTCGGTTCCATGGGCCCAAGAACTCACTGGTTCACCTTGATGCTAGGGTGCAAACTACTCTTGGGTATTAGAACTGGAAAGTGGATGGCATTGGTGATGCCACAGGAAGCAAGGGTTTCTCTGGGATGGAGGGCTATCACCCCAGTTTGGTCCCCTGGGAAAACAGCTGGACATTCCTCAGATTGGGGTGAAATGTGTGTGGCCTACAGTCCAGCTTGAGAGACTCAATACTCAGAGAAAAGCACATTACAGTTCTTGGGTGCCCATCTAGGGGACTGATACAAAACCTTAAGGTTTTGTTTTTTTTATAAATAAGGTAAAACAAATATGATAAATTACAAAGTTAAGTGCATACAAGTACTATATAACATGGTATATATAAACATGAAACGCCTGCATATCACTTTAAAAAGCATCCTTTGTGACTCAGGGGATGACTCAGTGGTTAATGGTAGTTGCTATACACCTGTGATGACCTGAGTTTATATCCTAGCACCCATGTATGTAAGGACTGGATCTGGTCTTGTGTGTTCCCATAACCCCAATATTGGGGTCGGGGAGAGGGAGGAGGATTGCTGGGGCTTACTGGCTGCCAATCTGGCTGAAAAATGCAAGCTCCAAGTTCAGAGAGAGAGACCCTGACTCAAAAAGAATAAGGTGGAGAAGGATGGAGGACATCTGATGCTCTCTTCTGGCCTCCGAGTGTACACAGGGACATGCAACCACACACACATGCACATACACCATACATATGCATACACATGCACACAAGTTGTCACTTCAAAATTTAGAGATTTTATGTATTTTTAATTATGTGTATGTGTGTCTGTGTGGGAGTAGGTGCACATGAGAGGAAGCCAGAGGAGGGTGTCAGATCCCCTGCAGCTGGAATTATAGGGGGTTGTGAGCTGCCCAACATGGGTGCTGGGAACTCAGGTCCTTTGCAAGAGCAGCAAAAGCTCTTAACTGCTCTGCCATCTTTCCAGTCCCCCCCAAATCTATTTTTTAAAATCCTTAACTAATGTGTATCATTACAGATAAAACACATAAACATAACACACAGGGCATCATAACAGTGCCAGGGATGTGAAGGAGGCAACATCTACACATTTCTGGGAATGCACATATTCATTAATGTAAATCAATGAGGAAACTCACAAACTCCCACAGTGGCCTCTAGAGCAGGGAGGTGGTCAGGGAGGGTATAGAGACAAATAGGATGTTTGCTTCTCTATAAGGTTCTAATCTGTAATTGCTATGTGGCAGCTAAAATTACTTGAAGCAATACGCCTAATGCTATCCAGTTAACCCTTGCAGTGCCCATATCAGCCTCTGTCATTTCTGTGTGTATTTTCAAATTTCTGTATTTCTGTGTATATTTTCTGTATTTTCAAATGCCAAAAAGGTTTCTGATATGTTTCTTCTCAAAAGGTACAACTTCAGTAATCAGCAAACACAAAACTTTGCTTTATTCACAGGGCTGAAACAGCTGCCAGGCTCTGGCTGTATTTTTTGTGTTTTCAGCTATAGTCCCCTCTACTATGGGCTCGCCAAGGGTATGTGGCTGCCTGGGTGACTGCCTGGGTGGGGTAATCCAGGCCCCCATCCTGCACCCCTGACAATACCCATGGACAAGGTACCCAAGTTGCGGTAGTTGCAGGGCCTGAGAGTGTGGGAAAGGAGGCTCAGGGTGGGTAGGCACTGTGCCTAGTGACAGATTTGAGGACAGTGGCTTCCTTAGTGGTTTTTCAGAATGAATGAGCCACCTCTGAGGGAGGTCGGAGGCACCCATCAGGGAGCAAATCCCAGGCCTCCTTAAAGGAGCCAGACACCATCTTGCAGAATACAAGAGACAAGAGACTGGTCCTGTGCCCCTCCCCAACCCCACGTTTGTGTCTAACTTTCCCAGGACTTGGGGAGGGGGGTGCTACACAGACTATTGTGTTCTACACAGCTCCTTTGTCTGTCTACTGAATGCAAAGATGTCACACTTCCATCTGAGGTGACCTGAGAATTAACAGGCACTGAATGGGGTGGGCACAGTCACAAGGGTGGACACTATCCTCAGCTCTGGTGAAGGGTGTTCAGGAAAACCATGAAAGTCGTGTCCTGAAATGGAGCCATGAAGGTGTGACGCTGCCCTGATCAGCGCAAGGGAGCTGAGCTCTGACTGGTGTCACCTCTGCGTGGAAACAAGAAGGCAGCTCCTAGCTGTGCATAAATAAATCTCAGGGAAGATAGCTCAGCAATATCGGATAGTGTTAAAAATACGCACAGCCTATATGACCTGGGATGTCCACATGGAGGCAGAAATATGGTCACTCAGGTGCATAAATAAAATGTGATGTATATAAATATAGTCAAAGAAACAAGAACCTGTAGAGGCAGAAACAAAATAAAATGGGGTAGAAAGGCACAAGAAACTTAACCTGAACACTACCATATATTTCCCATGAATATAAGTATAAATGATACATAAATTGTTTAAAGACATGCACACAAACTCAGGATGAGATGTAAAAGACAAAAGAGGTGTTTTCTTTTTTAAAATAATGTTTCTTTAAAAAAATGGAAGAATATGGAGCCGGCAAGTTGGCTCAGCAATTAAGAGCACTGGCTGCTCTTGCAGAGGACCCGGGTTCAGTTCCCAGCACCCACATGGTAGTTAACAACTGTCTGTAACTCTGGTTCCAGGAGATCCAACGCCCTGTCCTGACCTCCAAGGGCACTGCATGACATGGGTGCACTTACATACATTCCAGCAATACACTCATACACATAAAACAAAAATAATAAAGAAAATATTTTTTAAAAATAGAAGAATATATTGAAGATGAACGTGGTGATTCATGCCTGGAATCTTAGCACTTGGGAGCCTGAGGCAGGAGGTTTGCTGTGAGTTCAAGGCCAGCCTAGGTTACACAGTGAGCTCCAGGCCAGCCTGGGCTACACAGTGAGACCTGTCTCAAACAAAAAATAAACATAAACGAGAGATGTGAATATATTTGGGGCTTGTTACGTAGCTTAGTAATAGCATACTTATCTGGCATGCCCTGGGTCCTATCCTGAATACCACAAAAAATAAATATTAATATACATGTAAAGAGAGTGATTGTATAATCTCTTAAGAATATAAATCCTCTCCAAAAAAAAAAGGCCCATGTGGCTGGTGAGATGGGTGATGGGTCAGCAGGTAAAATCTCAGCTGCCTAAGGACTTGAGTTTGATCCTCAAGACCAGCTTGGTAGAAGAAGAGAGTCAACTCCCAAAGATTGTCCTCTTATCTCCCTCAACATACCGTGGCACTCACACATCCAACCACCCACACATACATACACAGAAATAAACAGTAAGCCAAATATAATTTTTAAATAGGAAAAATTAAAATTACATTTAAAAAAGTGGCCCACAATTTTAAGCTAAGTGAAAATACCTTTGAAAAATGAAAGTGACCTATTTCTCACAGAAACAATAACTGAATTTACTTCTAGCAGATTTGCACTACAAGAAAGGTTAAAGGAACACGACGCCAGACAGAAACGTGGCTCTACACAAAGACATAAAAATAGCTGGGGGTGGGATAAGTGCATGCCAGTGCCCTGGTCATGATCTTGGTCTTGTCTTTAACTGCTCAACAAGATAACTGATTATCTGGGGCAGAAACACTGCAGTGTCACTGTGTGTGTGCCGAGGGTGTATGTCACCTGTGAAGAGCTACAGACAACAACAGCACTGGGTACCGGCGGGAGGAACCTCAGAAGTATTTACACCTTAGAATGGTTTTGAGGAGAGACAATACTTACTGAAGGTAGATGCCGATGAATTAAACATGCCACAAGAAATTAAAAGAAGATATAAATTAAAAGTCAGTAGTGGAAATAATATAGCATCAAAAAAGAATCTTCAAGATCCAAGTGAAGTCAGAAAGCAATAACTCAAAAAACAAAGAAAAAGCAGCAAACTAAAACAGGTCTGTGGAAACAGTGAACTTTCATCCAACCAGGTCAGCAAGGACACGAACGGTAAGTGTCTGAATAAGTCAATGAAAGACAGAAATGTTAAGCTTTGGTAAAACACAGGATCTAGCCATACATGGTCTTAAAAGCCTGCTTTTAATAAAAACAGTATAAAAGAAAAATGATGGTGAAGATTCAGCAGGCAAACATTAATAAACAGGGCAGAGCATATAATGAGACCATGGGGACCTCGGGACAATTCCATTTCCCAGGATGAAGGGTGTTACATAGACAAGAGCAATTTTCCTAGACCTACCAACACTAACCATCTGTGCTCCCGATAACAGAACTTCAAAACACACTAAAGAAAAGCTTCAGACTTAAAGGAGAGGGAGGAGTTCACCATCAATGGAGAATCCACACATTTGCTCTCATTGCATGCTCCTTTCTCAGGTCTCTCCCTCCCTCTCTCCTTCCCTCTCTCATTCCCTCCCTCCCTCCCTCCTCCCTCCTGCCCTCAGACCAGAGTTTCATTCATACTAGGCAAGTGTTTTACCACTGAGCCACATCCCCATTCCCCTTTTTATTTTTCATTTTGAGACAAGGTCTCACTAAAGTTGCCTAAGCTGGCCTTAAACTTGCTCTGTAGCTAAGGAAGACTTTGATCTTGCAGTTCTCCTACAGCAGCACCCCAGGTAGCTGGAATTACTGGCCTGCTTCTCATTCCTTTATTGATTCCAGGACCCATCACAGATACTAAACTCTATGGATGCTCAAATATATCAAGTGGTATGATGTTTGCATAGAACTTACATTCTCTTACATACTTTAATCTTTAGATAACCTATAATCTTGATTTCAATGTGAATGGTATGCAGGGAGTTGTTACACTGCATTGCTTAAGGAATAATGACAGGAAAGAAATCTTCACATGCTTTGTGTTTTGTTTGTTTAGACAGTGTCTCTCACTGGCATGGAGCTCAGTAATTAGGCTAGATGTAATTTTGCCCCCTAACATTTTAAGTCCATGATTGGTTGACTATCCATACAAAACTCATGGGTACAGAAAACTGACTATGATTGCTAGAAAAAGTTGACAAAAAATTAGTAAGGTTCAAGAAGACCTGGACATAACTACCAGTTAACCTGACCTCATTGATATTTATAGAAACTCAGGGAAAAAAATGCAGTGTTCTCCAAGTGCACCAAAGTACTTGCCAAGATTGTACATATTATGGGTTGTATAAGCTACTTTAAACATACTTTTAAAAACTGAGGTTAAAGGAAATTTTAGATCACAAAACATTTAATTAGAAATCAGTATCAGAGAGATATCTAGACATTAAGTAACTCCCTTCAAAATGAAATATAGGGTCTGGAGAGATGGCTAAGCATGTTAAGATACTTGCTTTCAAGCCTGATTATCTGAGTTCAATTCCTGGGACCCACATGGTAGAAAAAGAGGACCAACTTCTGAGAGTTGTCCTCTGATTTCTGCATGCGCACACACACACACACACACACACACACACACACACGCATACACAATTACATAGAAGAGGTAGTCACAGGGAAATTTTAAAATATTTTTAATTTAATGAAAATAGAAACATCAAATTTTGAGGGACAGAACTAAGTCAGTGCTTACAGGAAAATGTATAGCACTAACTGTATTAGAAAATAAAAATATCTCATATTAATTATCCAAACCTTTATAGTAAGAAAATTTTAAGTGGCGATCAAATTAAACCCAAGACAAACCTTCTGGAGGCAAATTACTTCCGCTTTGAAAATAGACAAAGAGAATGACTCAATGAACTCAACCAGCAGAAACACTAGTAGAGAACAAATTCAAAAACCAAAAGTTGTTTCTTTGAAAAAATAAACTGACAAAATGCTGAGAAGAATAAATAAGAAAAAAAAGAAGACAGATTTTATATGTAAAAATGCAATGCGGGGGGGGGGCTGGAGGGAAGGCTCCGCAGTTAAGAGCACTGACTGTTCTTGTAGATGACCTGGGTTCGATTCCCAGCACCCAGAACCATCCTTAACTCCAATTTCAGGGGAATCGGAAGCCCTCTTCTGACCTCCGCGGCACTGCACGACACAGGTGCACTCACATACATGCAGGCAATACACTCATACACATAAAATTTTTAAAAATGCAATACGGACGTCACCACAAACACTACAGACATGAATAGCAGGCTAAAGGAGCAGGCTGGTTAGTCTTTGTTAACTTGACAACATAAACTAGAGTCACCTGGGAAGAGGGAAACTCAATTGAGGAATTTCCTTCATTGGATTGGCCTATAGGCATGTCTGTGGAAGCATTTTCTTGATTACAATTGATGAAGGAGGGCCCACCCACTGTGGGTAGTACCATCCCTAGGCAGGTGGGAAGCCAGAGGAAGCAAGCCAGTAAGTAGTGCTCCTCCACGGTCTCTGCTTCAGGTCCCACCTCCAGAATTCCTGCCTTGGCTTCCCTTGATGATATGAGTTATAAGCCAGATAAAGACCTTCCTCCCCAAACTGTTATTGGTCAGTGTTTTATCACAGCAAAAGAAAGCAAACTAAGACACCAAAACTAAAAGAAATCGATGACATAAGCAGTCCTGTATCCATAAAAAGAACTGAACACACAGTTTTTTAAAAAAACCTGACAACAATGAAAATGAAGGCCCAGATGGATGTGCCGGTGAATTCTGCTAAACTATGAATGGAAGAAACAATCTCAGTTTTATAAAAATAACTGCAAAATTCGTTCCAAAATATATCATTTACAAAACAAAAGATTACCTAAACAGTATACTACAGACCAATTTACTTCATGAATAAAAATCCTCAACTATTCCTGCAAGAAAATGCAGCAGTGTATAAAAGGGATAATATAAGGTTTTCTTCACAATTACCTAAAGTGGTGAACAACCAAAATGTTTCTCAGCCAGAGATCATGCCATAGGACATGGCAAAATGGAACACTAGAGACCAGACCCACTATGGGTCGTGGTATAATGGAGTCCTAGAGACCAGATCCACCACAGGACACAGTATAATGGAGTCCTAGAGATCACATCCACCATGGGACATGGTACAAGAGAGTCCTGCCTCACAGCTCATTTAACTGTCCATGCTTATGCTAAATAGACATTCTAACTACAGAAGCTGGGTACAAAGGTTACCTATTCAAAGGTTGCTCATTCTCAGGGCAGAGGACAAATCAGAAGCTTCATGAGATGTAAGTGGGACATGGGGATCTTTAGGGCTGATGGCATTGTTCTAGATCTCAGTCATGGTCATTGCACAACTATATTCATTTATCAAAACTGTATAAGCAAAACTGAATTCTCATGAATATCCATTGCATATTAATAATCATTTGAAAAGTGGTTAGGCAGGATGCTTGTGGTATGTCTGTCTCTGGGAGCTAGGGCTGAACAGGATTCTACTGTGCATGTATATTAACTTAGACTGATCCCATATCTTGTTGTGAAAAATGCCGTGAAAACATTCTCTTCAATGTGCTGATGCAATTATTTGGACGTATACCAAGTAGGCTTAATGGAGCAGAGAGAGGTCTTGTTTCCTTTTCTTGAGAAATCGCCATACTGATTTCCACAATGGTTGTGCTAATCCAGACTCCCCCTTTTGTCCACGTCCTTGCCAGTACTTGCTGCCTTTTACTTTTTTTTTTTTTAATTAAAGAGTCAAATGACTTATTTGGTAACAAAGAATAAAAAGAAATTCTTTGTGTGTGTGTGTGTGTGTGTGTGTGTGTGTGTGTGTGTGGCTTACCACCCACTTTTATCTCAGGCTCCTGCATCATGGCCATCACTCCTGAGGTCCTGGCCCCCAAATCTCATCCTTTGAATCACAGCCATTCCTACTGCAGTGGGGATCTTTCTTGCTGTGGTCTTATGTGCATTTTCCCTGATGATTGTGATCTTGAGTTGCTTTTTCTGTCTTCTTTTTGCCACTTATCTATTCAGGTCTGCCACCCATCTGGGTCTCTGGGTCTCTGGCTACTGAGCTGTTTGAGTTCCTGAATTTTTTTTAAATTTATTTTTATTTTGTGTGTATGAATGTTTTGCATGCATGTTTGTTAAGTGCACCTCTGTGTGTAATGCCTGCAGAGGCCAGAGGAGGGCATCAGATCTGAAACTGGAATTAGGGATGGTTGTTAGCTGCTATGCAGGGGCTAGGAACCAGACCTGTGTCCTCTGCAAGAGCTGTCAGTGTTCTTAACCTCAGAGCCATCTCTCTAGTCTGAGTTCCTGAATATTGGTTCTGGTCATTAACCCCAACACTAAATAGCAAATCTAAGGTTTTTAAAATTACATTTATTTATTATTTGTTTATTTACTGTGGGGGGGGTCTGGTGTGCCCTTGCCAAGTTCAGAGGACACCTCTCAAGAGTCAGTTCTTTCTGTCCATCATGTGGGTCCCAGGGATTGAACTCAGGTCATCAGGCTTAGAAGCAATTACCTTTATATACTGAGCCATTTCACTGGCCCAAACATTAAGATTTATTAAAATATTTTTATTTATTATTTTTTTAATTTATGTGTATGAGTGTATTGACTGTATTTATGTAAGTGCACCCATGTCATGCAATGCCCACAGAGGTCAGAAGAGGGTGTCTGATCCCTTGGAACTGGAGTTATGGATGGTTGCTGATGCTAGGAAGTGAACCCAAGAGCAGCCAGTGCTCTTAACCACTGAACCATGTCTCCACTCCCCCAAACATTAAGATTTTGACTTGCCAGCAACTGAATGTTGTTTCTCAAGGTCTCCCTTCTCAACATTATCATGACAGAATACAGAGGGATGGCATCTCCATCTGACCCCACAATGCTCCTGATGAATTGGTTTCAAGGGTTTTATAAGCCTTTGTCCTAGCAAATTCATGAAGCTGCTGATCACACCCAGTGGGATCCTACCCCACATGCTGAGTGTCTACAGTAAGTACAATCATGCAACCATGGTCTCATAAATAGATAATAGATAAGTAAGACCTTGTCCCCAGTGGTGAGACCAGCCTGGGCTGGTCACCTGGAACCATCTGGCACCTCAAATCCTTCCTGTTCCTTGTTCCACCTTGAAGTCCCCAACTGACAGTACCTGAAGTCCAGGAAGGCACAATGCAGGAAGACGTGGTTGCTCTCATTAGTGGCATCGATGTATTGCTTATGAGTCTGAAATGAAAGAAAACGGATGCATCTGTGATACAGCTGGAAAAGCCAAGTGCCCAGCCCTGAAGTAGGAACAAGATTCCTCACAGGGGCTGGGGAAATGGCTCAGCAAGTAAAAACACTTGCTAAGAAAGCCTGAATGCAATCCCTAGAACCCACATTAAAAACCCAGATGTGGTGGTGCATATCTGTAATTGCAACACTCTGATGGCGAGATGAGAGATGAAGACAAAAGAGCTGGATGGAAGCTTGTGGGTCATCTATCCTGGGGCATGTTGCATAACTCCAGAATAATGACAGACCCTGCCTCAACAGGTAGAAGGCCAGAACTGACTCCTGAAAGTAGTTTCTTACCCACTCATAGGAACATGTGTGCCTGAATTCATAATACACACAAATAGATACACAAAAAACTAATTTTTTAATTAGTTAACTTTTGAAAGAATTTAAAATATCTTTAATTATGTGTATGTATGCATATGTATGTGCAGGTTCCCATGGAAGCCAGAAGAGGGCATCAGATCCCCTAGAGCTGGGGTTACAGACAGTTGTGAGCTACCTGACACGGGTGCTAGAAACCAAACTTGGATCCTCTGCAAGAGCAAAAAAAAAAAATGCTGAGCCATCTCTCTAGCTGCATAATTTTTTTAAAGATCTCTCACATCCTGAGTATCCAGGGTGCTGAACAAGACCACTGACTTCCTACCTGTGTACCTGTCACAGTCAGAGCCACACTATCAGCCCATCCCATACCATTCTCTCCTCAGTCCACAGTAGCCCAAAATCCCATGCTCCCCATCCCAGAGCCTTTGTACCTACTAAGTCCTTCATTTAGAACATTCTTCAGTTAAATCGACCACAGGGCTCCCTCCTCGTTCCCTTGCCAGGCCTCTGCTCAAATGAAAATTCCTTTGAGTTACCCCAGCCCACTCAAAGAAGCACTACCCTGTCCTCCATGTCCCCATCTCTCTCATTCATTTTCATAAAGTTTGTCCCCATGAGGCAAGCTACATATTTTCTTGTTTGTCTGTTCTCTTCCCTACAGAATGTAGGGAATGAGTGTCGAGCCTTTGTGTCCCTCATGGCTGTGCCCTAGTGCCTGTAGTGTCTGGCATACAACGGAGCTTTCTGGAGTGTTCGTTTGGTGATTAAGTGAAGGGATGAGTGATGGACAGAAGCCAAGATACCTAAATGGAGTTCTCGTCTCTCCTGGGCTTCTCTAGAGGCTAGCTCAGGTGCTCTGTAGCTGTAGCTTGGTCCAGACAAAGGCTGGCTTCCCTAGAGACCATGCCCAAGAGCCAGGATAAGCCTATCTCCACAGGGAAACTGAGGCACTCACAGTCAGCTTGCCTCTAGGCACGTATTGCCCAATGTCTAGCTCATTCACAATCCAGTCAAGAAGCTCTCACTCAGCTGCCTGTTATTCTTCCTTCCATCCTCTGACCTGTCAATGCTGTTGGTCCTGAGCCTTTACTGCTCAGGGAAACCCTTCCGTCTTTACACACTGACAGGCCATCAGGCAAGTCACACTACCCTCCAGTAGACAGGACACAGGAGCACTTTCTTCCTCAATAGCCAGAAGTGTCTGCATTAAGATGGGACAGTGGGTGCCCTACAAATCCACTGCAGAGCCACCTTCCTTCATCTCAGAGCATCACATAGTAGCTCTACCCTGCCTCCGTTACCTGACAACCCTGCCTAAAAGAGCCTTCTTGCTGCTGCTTATGAATGTATGATCTGCCTCACTCCACTAGAGCAAGGCATCACAGCACACCAACTGTTTGTCTGTTGACTCTGGATCCCACCCAGGCAGAATGTTCATGTGAATTATTGTGGAAATGGAAACTCACAGAGAGGTGGATGGGGTCTCTGATCTCTAAGGGACATCAATCCAAGCAAGGCTAACAACTGCTATGAATGATGCAGGCCTTGCCATACCTCCTTTTGACTACATAAGCAGCTACTCAGCTCCCTTTGTGAATGGGCTAGGAGATAACCTCCTGCCTTCTGCTGGTATTAGACATTAAGTCCAATGAAAGGCTTTTCTCCAGTGGGTTTTTTTTCCCACTTCTATCATTAGTAGAGCTCAGTTGGTAACACAAAGGGTCAGGAAGCCCAGATACCCTAGGCCCAAGAGCTGTAACACTAGGCACTGGGGAGCTGAGGGTCCCAGCACCCACGGTCCATTCAGGAACTGCAACACTGGCAGGCTCCACCTGCTGCTGCTGCTGCTCACTGCTGCTGGAAGCTGAGGATTAGTATAGCGGCTGTCAGGTGCTGGGGTCGCTGGTGGTTAAAGTCCAAAGCAATAAACCTCTAAGTTGAGAACTGGGAGCCGTGAGCCTCTGACTTCTAAAGTTGAAACAACAGGCCCCTGATTCTCAGGCCCTGTGAGCTGTGAGCCTCTAGGTATGCCAGTCCATCCCCTAGGCATGGTAACAGGACTGAGGATTCAGGCAGAGCAGAAGGACCTAGCCAGCTGATTTATAACACTCCATACTCCTTCATGGAGAAGGGTGGCTTTCCAGAGTAATCCTGACCACAGCCTCAGTGTCATGAAGACATTAAATTATGAATCCTAGAGCAAGGGCTGAACAGGATCTTGGGGACCAGAACAGCCACTTGGGCCTCCAGAGACACCACAACATGTGAGAAACAAGGCTAGCTGGGACACGTGGTCCTCTGCCTTCCGGTGCCACTTATAGACAGAGAGCCCTGTGCCCTGTTGCTCCCCAAATTACACAAAGCACCATCAGGGGAGACTGAGCTCCAACGCCACATAGTGGGAAACACCTACACAAACCTGGAGTGGCCACAGTCCAGTGTCCCCAGGGGACTATGGGGAAGCCCCTTACCATAAGCAACCAGACCCCAGCAACACAGACCATAGTACTACATGGAAACATTTAACAAGGATGTATATCTGTGAGTCACCTGGGTCTTAGAAGTGTATAAGGAAGCAAGTGACCTGTGGAAACCAGGTCCAGCCCCATGTGCTACAGGAGGCCTGAGGCTCCAGGGAGCAGGTGCTCTTCCATCTTCTCTTGGGTGGCTTCCTTCTTCCCCTCCCACCCTTGACAAAGGCCAGAGTTAAATCACCATTCAAAGGAAATGTGCAGCTGGCTAAACATGTGTGGTCCAGAAGGGAAGGATGGGTACACTGGCCCCTCTTAGGTCTGGGTCCAAGTCACAGCTCAGAACAGGAAGTCCCTGCCCATCTGGTCCTCAGGCCCTTTAACAGGTTCAGCTCTTAAACTAGGACAAGTGAGGGTTTTTTTTTGTTTTTTTGTTTTTTGATGTGTGTGTGTGTGTGTGTGTGTGTAGAAAGGCCCTTAGTAATCCTCAAAAAAAAAAATGAGGCCTCAAAGTTCTTGGGGAGATTTAAACATATGGGAGTGAGGCTGTGCCAGAGAAAAGGTGAGTCACCTCACACAGCCCACGTTCCGCTCCGCTCACAGAGGAATGTGGGAAGCCAACAGCCCATCCAACTCCCAGTTGTCCAGGCAAGAAAGAAAAACCATTTCAGTCAAGAAAAAAAACATTTTGGTTGGTCAGCAGGATACTGGGCATTAGGAAGAGATGCCCCTCCCCCACAAGGCTCTAGATGAGAGCAGGTCCATCGTACACAGTCCAATTGTTCCGACACCTGCTATGTGGCCGGAGCTGCAGGACAGCAGAACAGCTCCTGAGGAGCCTCAGGTGCCCTCCACCCCCAGAGTAAGCTTCCAGATGGGATTAATCAACCGATTACTTATCACCTGCTGCTTATAGGCAAGGTGCAGGCTTCTGAACAAGAAGGGAGGAAAATATAATATCTGAGAAGCTCTTAGCACTCCTTATTCAGATGTGTATTTGCTTTGTGTTTGAGTTTGTGACTTTTCCTACAAAGAATTTGGAAGACAATTCTCCATCATTGTCTCCAATGAGAAGGCAGGTGGCACCATGGTCCTTAATTCTGACCCTCAGCAAAGCAGCATAGTCGGCCAAAATGTCCCCACCCCAGCAAACAGCTAGACAGAGAGAGAGCCCAGCAAGGAGCCTGAGTCACCCTTACTGCTCCTCCATCTTCCACCAGCCCCTTTCCAGCAAGCAACCCAGGCCTAGCTCTGAATGGTGAAGAGTCCCACATGACAGGAGTCACGGAGGGGACAAGGAAACAGAGCCAGCCTCACCTCCAAGATCCTGATGTTCCCTGGTTTCAGACAATCTTAGGACAGCCCCTCATAACCTAGGGAGCCCCAGCCTGGCAAACCTAATGAACTCGAGTTCAGCGAAAGCCAGGAAGGAACAAGTGGGCAGGTTCCCATCATGGAGTTGGAAAGCAAGCCAATGGGCTACCTTGACAGAAAGGCCAGGCCAGGATCTTAAGGCTCTGCCCACTCTTCCGAGGCCAGGAGTAGGGGCAACAAGTTGGGCAGTCCTGGGGAGTCAAAGACACCACAGGCCCTGCACCCACACCTCAGGATGTCCCACGCAGTCCAGGCTGTGTCTAGAAGCACAGGCTCCTTCTACTGTATAATTACCCAACCCTAGGGCCTCTGAGCATGATGCCTAGACATCAGATGCCTCCTGGTAACACCTCTCTCACTACCCAGGCCCATCCTTCTGAGCTAAAAGTGTTCTCCTGACCTGAACAAGTCCTAACTACAGGTTCATATATGGCTCTGTACTTGGTACTGTTACGCATTTTTCCTTAGTGACAGATTGTAGTGTGGGCCTCAGTCCTACAGATGGGTCGTGTCACCCCCATCTCTTAACCCGAATCTTCCCTCCATAGGTACAGATGCCCACAACTGCAGGATACAAGGTGGAGGCAAAGCCACACAGGTCATCAGCACTGCCACCAGGCCACAGGAATGCACCCCAAGGTCAGAGAAATGCTGCCGGCCCCTGGTCCAGGGATCCCTGGAAATAGTGTCTGTATAACACAGAATTGGGTTTTCAATTTGTCTGGGTTTTTAGTCTGGAGACAGACTTACCCTCTGACGTGAGTTAAATTCTAAATCATGTCCCTCAGGGGTTTCCCAAGATCAGCACCTGCAGACTCCTAATTCTCACATCAGTTCATAAACAACCTAGACAGAGGAGTGAGGGAAACACAGGGGACCTGCTTTCATGTTTCAGAGTACAAAGAAAGAACACTGTGAAATGGCACGAGGATCAGGAATTAGAGCTCCCTGCCTCAGAACAGAACAGAAAATGTTTTCAAATCATCTCTTGGCCCAGGTACCACATAACTATGGAGGTGTTCGGAGGAAAGCCCAACAGGGAGCTTCAAATCATCTCTTGGCCCAGGTACCACATAACTATGGAGGTGTTCGGAGGAAAGCCCAACAGGGAGCCCAAAGTCCCATGCCTGGGTCCACATTTGGCATTAAACAGTTGCCATCTCCCTAGATGCAAGGGGAGGTGAGGCATGCACGGGAGTCCATGGAGATGGACAAAGTAAGGATGGTCCAGGAGCCCTGTCCCTGAAACATTCACTGAACCTGAACTAATCCTCCACCATCCTGAACAGGCCAGATTGGCACAGGTGGTCACTCTATATCCTGGTAGCCCTGAGGTCACCAGTGCTCTTGTCTGAGACAGGAAGAGGGGTCTTACCAGTGGTAGAGACATCTGAAGCTGCCTCTAGTGACAGGCAGCATCCTCCACAGTGGCCCCACCTCCTCTTACACTGACCATATGCCTTCTCATGGGTGGGGCCCATAGAAGGCCAGTCCATGGGGTGCTGCTGTGGTCATGCACAATCTACCATCCAATCTATGACAACCTGGGTCCAGCAGCTCAGGGAGCTGCTCACTGACCTCCCACAGCCAGTCCTGTTCCTGCCATCCATCTTGCCATTCTGCCTTGGTCTTTTCACAGCACAAGTCCATCCTATCACAGGAGAACTTAAGATCCTTATGGGAAAGATAGAACCGAGACACCTGGGGGCTATAGGCCACCCTCCCTCTGCATACCGTCCTCTGCTTTGGCTGATTCTACCCTGTCCATATGCCCATCAACCACCATCCACCTGCATGTCTGATCTACCCATCCATCCACCTCCCCAACTTGCCCATTCACCCACCTATTCATTCACTTGTCCATCCACTCTGCCCATCTACCTTCCTACCACCCATTCCACTTACCTCATCCACCCCCTCCCACTCATCTTTACCTGACCATCTAGTTACCCATCCACTTGCCTATCCACCCCCCGCCATCCATCCACTTCCCTATCCACCCACCCATTCACCTGCTTATCCATCTCCCATCCACTCCTCCTATCCACCATCCCACTATCTTACTCTCCTCATTCCCTCACTCCACCTCCCCTACACTTATCTGCCATGCTACCTGCTTGCACATCCTCCTGGCCTGCCCATCTTGTTGCAGCCACTTCTCCTCATTCCCTCACTCCACCTCCCCTACACTTATCTGCCCATCCACCAACTTATCATCCACCATGCTACCTGCTTGCACATCCTCCTGGCCTGCCCATCTTGTTGCAGCCACTTGGGATGCTTCACCCCCTCTTCTAAGCCACCGTTCCTCCTGCAGGGCCTGTTCTCAGAAGCTTCAGACCCCTTCAGAGGTGGAGGGTGTCCTCCATTGCTTCTTTCTACCTGGGCCTGCCCTCTCCCATGGCATCAGACCCCCAACACAGGCCCCACCCTCACAATCACCCCATTCTACACAGTGCACATTACTAGATGAGTGAGCTGTACACAGAGTCTCACAAGGACTAGACAGCCCCCCCTCTCTCCAGGGGCTTTCCATGGGATCCCTAGCCATGCTCCTGTGGTCTGCCTCTGAAACAGTCACAGAGCTATGGGGAGCCTGACTTGGGTCTTGATTGGGAGAGAGGATGAGGAGGGGGCCCTGCCTCCTCAGGGGACTCCAGCAGACCCTGATGACTTCAGTATTTATTTTCCAGTTCTTGCTAACGGAGCCAGTTTTACTCAGGGTAACAGTATGGTTCTAAGTCTGTCCATGCAGCCCAGCCACCTCATCCTGCATTTCTGGGGGCAGAGGAACAGTCTTCTCCAGTTCACTGCTAAACACACACACTCATACTCATGTGCTCACACTAAGTCCAGGAGTCTCCCTTGGTCCATGCCTGGCCTTGCTGGCACTTCTACTCACTCTGGCCCACTTCCTCCTCCTCCTTACAGACAGTAGTCTGGTCTCCCAAGGGACAGAGTCAAGTGTGGACCAAACCCACAGGTTGGAACTGCTTGTGGAGCTCCACCCCATTGGAGGCCTGGTACCCTGGCAGACTTGCAGCCTATTCTCTCAGGGCTGTAAGCTGGGTTGTTTCCCCTTTCAGGTGTCTCCTGTTTGGGAATCTGTGCATTAATTGTTATTTTTCTCAAAACATTTGGTTAGAATGTCCCAAGATTCACAAGCCTCCTTCTGATGTTACTTTATGGCAACTCAAGGACAGAAGGGGAGGCTGAGTCATGCTCCCACCCTGCTCTGCCTGGCTTTTCCACCATCCTCCTCATTCTTCCTATCCCTGAATTCTGATGGGGCTGAGCTCCCTCCCATCAGTCTTTACTAGACAGAAGGCCTGGCCCTGGGTTCCTGAATCTGTCACCCAAGTCCCTCCCCTCTCCCCCGTGCTCTCTGTGGAGGCCACAAGTTAACCTCAGGTATCATTCCTTAGGCACTGCCCACCTTGTTCTTCTGAGATAAGGATTCTCATTGGCCTGAAACTCATTCAGTAGACTAGGCCGGCAGGCCAGAAAGCATCAGTTATCTGTCTGTCTCTGCTTTCCCAGAACTGGAATTACAAGTGGGTATCACCATGCCTGGCTTTTTTAAGTGGGTGCTGGGGATTGAACTCAGGTCCTCATACTTGCATGGTAAGCACTTTACTGACTGATCTATCTCCCCGTCTTGTCTTTGCTTTTTATTTCCCCATCTACTACTTTATTTTATAAGCTTGTAAATAAGACTGCTCAGCCCCAATTTCCTTGGACCCCAAACACACACACACACACACACACACACACACACACACACTCACACACAC
>NW_008355811.1:1385854-1424922 GCF_000622305.1 Nannospalax galili
ACACACACACTTGTTTAAGCCCATAAAGAAAATATACACCTTGCCTCAGATCTTCCCATGGATGAAGTGCTGACAGTGAAAAAGGCACACACTGTGATTCCCTTTCAGACACAAGGGGGAAGGAATGATTTCACTCATTGGTTAAACGGGGGACTAGCAGATACAACTGTCCCTTCCAAGGAAAAGTCACACACAAGTGAGGCCATCATGACTGCTGAAACAAATTTGCCTAATAGCTACAAAACTGGTGAAACTAGCCTTCATCCACAGGGAGGGAATCAAGGAAACTGCACCAGACAAGTTTACACTTCAGTGGGAAGGATCCTCTGAAGCCTCATCAGTATTCTTCAAGTTATAGCACTGCACAGGAGTGCAGGATCAGGAGGAGAGCAGGTCAGGAAGACCCAAATAACCCCAGGTAACGCCCAACTAAGCATGCTCAGCCATCCTTCCCATTGTCTCAAAGACTTCCATAACTATTTCTTCCACAAATTAAACACACACACACACACACACACACACACACACACTTTTCCCAAACTGAAGATACGGCCAGGTTCAAAAATAAGGCCATATGTACTTGGTAATAAATACATGCTTTAATCCCAGCACTCAAGAGGCAGTGGCAAGAGGAATTCTGTGAATTTAGTATCTCAGACCTTATCTCAAAAATCAATAAATAAAACAAAATTTTGATGGGCCAGAAATAGGATAGAAAGAGGTAACGAGGGAAAGTTGAGATAGTTGCCGAAGAACAGGTAACAGCAGTTATGCAGTCCATCAGGGTAGTTTGGGGAGCTTGCTCCCAGGAGCCCACACATCAGGATGAAGGAGAGCCACACCTGAGAGCAGGAGCAGTTGGAGGAGGGAGCTGGCTAAGGGGCCTGCTGACACCCTCATTTCAGCAGAGAGAAGTTCCAGAGGGTAGACACAAAGCGGACCCACAGATTCCAGCAAAGTCCCTGGTGTGGGGTGGCTGCCGAGGAGGCATGGCTCTGAGACCCTGCAGAAGGCCCCATCTTGTTCTCAGCATGGTGGTAATCAAATACCCAGTGTGCAACTGAGGAAGCTATAGTGGGCTGGGAAAGAACTGACTACCAGACAGGACAGTCTCAGAAGACAGAGACAGCAGGGAGTGGACTGCTCTTAACTCCCTCAGCTCACCTGACAGACAAAACAACTTAGCAGGCAGTAGGCAGCATAACAGAAAGACAGTCAGCCCAGACACAGCAATCCAGTCCCAGAATGCCCTAGGAACTTGCCTGTGGCAGAGGCTGTGGGCCACCTTGGGATGAGGGGAATGGTTGGAGATAGGGAAGGCTAGGAAGTATGTTGGGGAACTCTGGGTAAGGGACACAGTCATGATCTGTGCTGCAGTGATGGTTTGTGGGCTTCAATCCGGTGGGGTTTTCTGTTTGTCACCTGAACCTCAGTACCTTTGGTTTTATATTTGTTTGCTTTGTAGGGTACAGGTGAACAGCCGGGGCCTGTGAGTCAACACAGAGGAGGGCTATCAGGGTGCACATCAACGGGGACTAAGGTGGATGATTCACAGGTAACCAGGGAAACATGCACCAGGCACAATCTATTAAGTCTGGTGATACTAGTAAGCAGCCAGTGATGCTGTGCAGAACAGTGCAGCACATGCAGCAAAACTGAGCCTAGGTATAGTCACTGCAGCCCCAGCCCGGGACCTGTGAACTGTAGA
The DNA here is from genome assembly GCF_000622305.1 of Nannospalax galili. Classification (NCBI taxonomy): domain Eukaryota; kingdom Metazoa; phylum Chordata; class Mammalia; order Rodentia; family Spalacidae; genus Nannospalax; species Nannospalax galili. The sequence goes on from NW_008355811.1 coordinate 1,387,563, forward strand.
GAGTGCAGACATTGCTTGAGATTGAGATGCTGAGAGTAAACAAGACATTTACATATTTCTGGGCCTGCACCTTCAGACCTGATCCTACAGCCTGAATCAGGCCATACCTCCCTGCAGCTCTCTCTGGGACAGAGTCAAGCAGCAGTCTGTGCTGTGACATGACAGTTCCCAGTTTATGGTACCTGCTCCTCCATGCTCCCTGGCACATATACTATGTGAACTAACTTGATATGAAACTTCCCATCATCCCTAAAAGGGTATACAAAGCCAGACCTTTCCTTTGCTCTGGGGATTGGTCTGAGACTCCTACAAGTAGTCTCCCCCTCCCTGTAGAGGTGAGTTTGGGTTTCATTGGCTTTCTTTGAAAATGTGTCCTTGGTGATAGGTCATGTTCTATTTGTTCTTTTTAACCATCACTACAGAGACTAAAATTCAGAAAAAAGCTCTATTATGGGGTTATTGTTGGGTTATAGTTGATTGTTTCTGAGACATTACCTGCCACTCCCAGGGCACTTTGGGTCCTTCCCAAAGCACCACCACAGTGGGAAAGGGCTCAGTGAAAAAGATTTTACTTGAGATGTGCATTTCCTTGATCAACGGAGCACTTTAGCAGAATTAAGCAGCCCCAAACAAAGAAACACAAGGCGGGGGGGGGGGGGAAATGAAATATTTATCATAGGCAATGGCCCAGATGAAGGATGGGGTACTGGCTGGCACAGGTGAGTGGAGGGGCATGAGCCTCGGGGCTCCTGGGCTCAACAGTACCAGCCTATATCTCACCTCCTGGCAGAGCAGGTGAGAGCCCACAGAAGGCAACAAGAGAAGGAGGAAGGACTTGGGGGCTATCACACAGCTCTGACAGAGAGTAGCCCCAGCATCATGCATAAAGAAATGTCCACAGGGTCAGCCCACCAGACTCCAGTGTGAAATAGCAGGACACTGGCCTCAGGACATAGGCTCTGACCTGGGCTGAACTCAGGAGCAGGTGTCTCAAAGTCCCACCCTATTGTGTAGCCTAATCAGATCCCTTCCTACCCAGATGTAAAACTGGAAAGGAGGCTGGTTTGTGAGAGATAGAAATGAGGAGACTTCAATATAAGCAAGAAATGGAGACAAAGAGCCTGGAAACTTCCAAGGAAACAAGCTAACCACATCTCCTAACTCCACCAAGGTGTCCTGACAAGAACCTTACAGACAATGACAATGATTTCCATTGAGAAGACAGAGAAGTGTGTTCTTTAATGGCCATTGGTTGGCAGCAAGCCATTGTTCCCCCAGCTTCCTGTACAAACTCTGGGAACCTCGTGTCTCGGGCACATGTTCCAACACTTTGTAAATGGAACACTCTTGCTCAGTTCTACAGGGACAGGACCAGCTGAGGTAAAGCAGAGACAATTTCCTGGACCACCCAGGGTGTCACCCAGGAGCCCCAAGCAGTCATCCTACTTTCCAGGCTGAGCACTCGGCTTGGATTTGCCAACTCCCGCCCCCGAGCTTCAGCCATAAACCGGCTGTGGATGCCTTTGGGGGCTTCCCACTAATACCAGTTTGGCACAACCAGTCCTGCCAGGTGGCTTGGTTCTTTGTCCTTCTCCTATTCAAGCAAGTACAGCTCTTAAAACCTGGCCCCAGGTTCACATCCTACAGCTACCCTGGATCCCTGCTGTCACATCCAGGCAAGCAGCACACATTGGGCAAGCTGATGGTAATCATGATTACATTGTGTGGGTCAGTCAGAGAGGACATAGCCCTGTTAACCAGGCCTCATCATGGGGCCACTTGTAATCTACAAGGTCATTTGGTATGGTCCATGGACAAATACTGTTAGTGACACAGGAATCTCACTCAGTGTAGATCAGAACAGGATACTGTATTTTCTTCCCAGAATATCTAGCTGCCATAGCTAAAATGAGAGGGAAGCAGGCATTTGGGTTGACAGGTTTATCTTCATGAGGCAACCACAGGTACCATGCATGACAGAGAGCAGGCAGGTAGGATACAGAGTAGAAGCCAAGAGCAGGCATTAGGGCTCCACCCAGCAGTGCTGGCCCCACCATCTGCTCCCTCCAGAAAGCCAGGCACATGGCAGAGTCCTGTTACAGGCACTGCCATGGCCCTCCCACAACCTGTGGCTCAGAAAGCACCAAAGACCCTACCCAGTGAAGAGGAAAGCCAAGGCCAGAAACCAAAGGACTTGGCTGTTTGACAGTAAAAATACCTAAGGCACCATTGCCCATCTGGGTCGACTCCTGGGTCACTTCCTCCTCCATATCTCTCAAGCTCCACTCCATACTTGTGCCCTCCCCTCTCCTTTCTTCCCCACCTCTTGCCCTGAGCAATGGGAAAATCAGAGGCATGTCTAGAAGGTGATACCTGGGACTACTTGCCAGGCTGTGGTGGAGGAGACAGAAGAGAATCTAGCTTGTCCTGTTCACAAACAAGGGACAGTTTCTCAGAAGCCAAGCCTCTTAGGGGAACTATGATCATCAAAGAACAAACTGTGGATCTGAATGTTGGCTGAGATGAAGTCTGGTGGTCCTGGCTCCTTACATCCAAGAATTCCCAAGTCATAGCCAGGCCTGCATGTCACCTGCCCATCCAACCTTTTCCCAGAGGCCACTGGTTCATACCAGGAGGCAGGCAGCCCTTCTGCACATCTGGATTTTAACAGCCATAGTCCCTGTGGTTGCCAGACCCACATAAGACTCGTGGGTGTGCTCTAACTAAATGGGCTAGAAGGAAATGCACTCCCAGGAGGAGCACATAGTGCTGCCAGCCACCGAGCCTTCAGAAAAGCTGCTCCTGGTTCATCCTACATCCTTCCACATCATCCCACAAGCAAGCAGAGTGTCTGGGTGATGTGGATATCTGTCTTCTCATGACCCAGACTAAGAGAGCCTTTGATACCATGTGCTCACCCTTTGCAGCTGTACACCGCAGTTACTACCTTCTACCAGGCAGAAGAAAGTCAGGGACCCATGTGTGGGAAGCTGATTCAGTAGAGCTACAGGGAGGCCTGCGGGGGCTAACCACAAGTTCCCACCTCTTCTGCTCCCCCAAACATCCCCCTTGTCAAAGGGATCAGGCAACTGCTGGTCCCTGGGTAGTGGGTTTCCATTCTGCAGTTATCCAAATAAGCCAACCCCATCCTGCAAGGGAACCAGGGGTCCCTTGCTCATTACTAGGCCTGCCTCAGTATCTCTGCTTATTCACTCTATCCAAAGTGCACCCCTGTGTTCATGCGGGTACAATGCCTCCCCACAGGGTAGAGCTACTGTGACCAGAACGCACAGCTGACCATAGATGCCCAGTGTCAAGACCCTAATCCTGGAGTAGGACCTTCCCTCCCTGAGTGTGACAGGGGCCAGCAGACTGTCACCTGGTCAAAATGGGCTCTGCAGTATGCAAGGCAGAGGGATGCTCTGGCCTCTTCAGTAAGCAGACAGGGGGATTCCCTGGGCTCTGTAGTGAGCGGGACAGAGGGATTCTCTGAGCTCTGCAGTGAACAGGACAGGGGGATTCTCTGGGCTCTGCAGTGAGCAGGGACAGAGGGATGCTCTGGACTCTGCAATGGGCAGGGCAGTGGAATGTGCCAGGTTCTGCAGTGAGCAGGGTAGAGGGATGCTCTGGACTTTGCAATGTGCAGGTCAGAAGGATGCTCTGGGCTCTGCAGTGAGCAGGGCAGACAAATTCTCTGGACTCTGCAGTGAGCAGGGCAGAGGGATGCTCTGAACTCTGCAATAAGAAGGGAAAAGGGGTACTCATATCACACATGGAAGTTGTACCAAATCTAGCTGGGCAGCAAGTGCATGGTAAGAGGTAGTGTGGTGCCCATGTGCTGCTGGCAGGCAGATTCTCATTTTCCCCGTGCCTTAAAGCCTGGCTTCTACTCCCAGGGCACTTCTTGACCAGGGTACAGAGTATCTATTGACTCCTTTGCTAAGAGCTGCTACTCTCTGCTTTTCCTGCTTTCTCTGCAGAGCTAGAGGAGGGAAGCAGGGTCTAGATGGTGATGTTTGTTAAATACACACAGTGAACTCTACAGGAGCACCAGATGCCCCTGGGACACCATGAACACATGCTACCCTGCCTCTGCACCTAAAGTGTCCTTCCCTACTCCTCACTTTTCCTTTATCCATCCAGTGAGGCTCCAGTTGAGACAGGAATGGCCACCTACCTGCCCTGGGGACAGGCAGGGTGCAGGCAGGGTTTTCAGCAGTAGGAAAGAGGAGGCCATGTCCTACTCAGACATTCTGGGAAATGGGGCAGAAATTCATGGCTAGTGTGGCTCACTGTTTTGATTGTTCCAAACTGAAGCTGTGTATGAATGAAGTTTCAAATGTTAACCAGTAGAATCAGTTATTGATCTGGCTCCTTAAATTCTGTCTTAAAGATCAACAGAGGAGAAGGCTTTGTCCAAGGATGTGCTCCGAGTAGACCACCCCAGCTCTGTGGGTTCTACCCTCTGGTTCACCCTGGTCCTACGACATATCTATCCAGAGGACCCATGGAAGGCTGATGGAATGACAGTGGTGGGGTGTGTCCTATCAGGACAGGTGGAGAAAGTGGTTAATTGTAAAGTGTTTGAGTGCCTTTGAGGGTTATATCCCAACCCCGCTTCCCTGCTTCCTGGTCCTTGGAGATGGAAACAAGCTACATCACATTTCCACTGCCACAGCCTCAAGTTGCCCACACCATTATGACTGACTTGAACACTGAGCCCAAATAAATCCTTCTTCCTTTAAATTTCTCTGTCAGGTACTTGCTGACAGTAATGAGAAATGTAACTAATCTAATTAAAAGTCCTTCAAGTTTTGAATACAATTCCACCTACCAAGTCACCTGTGGGCTGCCTATGCTACTCAAGTGATTTTCCTGCCTTGACCCCATGAGGCTGGAACAGCAGGAGAATTAGCAGAACCATTTATTCCACAGTTAGGCATACACTGCAATGTCTGTTTGAAAGATGCTCACCATGGCTCATGGGGACTATTGCTCTGTACTCTGTCCTGAGCTTAAGGAATGCTGGCCATTCATTTTATGTGTGGTCTAAATATATATACCTACACATCAAAACCATGGCTCCCAGTTGCATCCCTGTTCATGAGGAAGGGAGGGTTGGTTTGCTTAGAATGAGGAAGAAGAGGAAGGAAAATAAAAGGAAGACAAAGAAAATGAGGTAGGGGTGACTTAAAATGAGGAAGAAGAGAGAGGAGGAAAATGGGGAGGGAAAGGGAAAGAGGGAAGGGAGGAAGAGGGATAGAAGGGAGAGAGGTGACAGCTGCCTCCTCTGAGAACGCTATAGCTCTATTCTAATGACCTGACCCACCCACCTCTTCCAGACGGCTGGGAGAACAAAGCAGATGGAACAAAGCCTACCACTGCACAAGCACTGTACCTCCTCACCTAGGCTCCTACCCCCAGCAGTGCAGGGCTGTGCTCTGCAAACCTGGTAGCCATGTCCCCTGTGGAACCTGGAGCCCAGCACAGCAGACCAGTGACACACACATGGTCTTGGTCCCTTTTAAGACCCTTCCCTGTCAAGCAAGTGGAGATATAAATCCAGATTTGCCTGTGGCATCTCCCAATTCTAAGATGTCTGCAAGCTAGGCATGGTTGGTAATAATCCCAGCATTCAGGAAGCAGAGGCAGGGGGATTTCCACTAGTTTGAGACTAGCCTGGGTTATGTAGCAAGAACCAGACTTCAGAACAGTCTGGGCTACAGAGTGAGACCAAAAATCAAAACCAAAACCAACCAACCAACCAACCAACCAACAACAACAAAAGACATCTGCAAGCAATTCACTATTTTAAAACAGAAAAGCAGAAAGGCAGTCAGGGCCTCTGAAACTGAGCCCTGTTTCCTGACCGGAAGCAGGATGACCAAAGTGAGGCTGTTTCCAGTTGGGGATAGGGGCTTTGGGCACAAGAGCCTTTGCTGTTTTCTCTTCCCACCCCATAGGCACCAGGCTGGTCGGACGTCCTCACTGCCACCTAGCAGGAAGCAGCAGGCACCTAGGAAATGCTTCTGCCTGTCAGCTCCAGCCATCCCTCTCTGGGTGCCTGACTGGGTAAAATGAGTCTGGCCCCATGGCTCCAGGACACAGGCCATGTCTCTCTTGTGACACCTTGAATGATATCCTAGCCACTACTATAATTTCCCAGTATCTTGCATTCTTGTTTTTGTTGTTTTGTTGGGGGGGGTTGTTTTTGTTTTTTAGGTTGTTTGTTTGTTTTTTGAGATAGGGTCTCCCTGTAGCCTGTAGCCCCAGCTGGCCTGGAACTCACTATGTAGACCAGGTTGGCCTTGAACTCACAGAGATCTGCCTGCCTCTGCCTCTTGAGTATTGGGATTAAAGGTGTGTGCCACCCTGCCTGGCTATGTCTTACATTCTTGCACAGACTCCTAAACTTGCCTGGAGAGTCTCTGAGAAGCGAACAGGTAATAGGTTCCCCATCCCCCACCCCTACCTGTGCTCAACCCTGTTTTAGCCTGAGTCCTGTTCTAGTACGTAATGTATTGCATGCACGTGTTTTGCTGAGAGTATTTGGCCACCAGCAGAGGCTTTCCCAGCAAAGTCAGTAGTTGGGGGAAGGAGGGGCCATTCCCTGAGCTGCCTGTCAGCTGGGAGAGGGGAGTTCACATCTATTTTCTTCTGACCCCAAGGTCACAGTCAGGCCACCTGTTACCCTCAGCTACATTTCTGTCTCAGGGAAGTAGCCCCTTCCATCACCTCTGCTCTACTGGAGGCTGCAAACGGCAAGGGGCACACACACATGGTGCCACTCCCCTGGACACTGCATCTGCTGCATCTACTCCAGGATGCAAATATTCAGTGGCTGCCCCTGGCATTGACCTCTATGAGGGAAGAGAACAAATGCACCTATTGGACAGACTGGTATAGCCAGCAGGTGGGTTCACCATGGTAGGAGAAGTGACCCTGGGCTGCCAGATGCAGGTGAGGAGCAGAGCTGGGAGGCTGGAGGAAACCCAATAGTGTGGCTGACCAGACCTACCTGTGCTTAACCCTGTCTGAGTCCTGTTCCACTGTGTAACGTATGCATGCATGTATGGCTAGCCTGCCACTGAGACAAGGGTGTCTATACTACTGGTCATTGGAACCACTGGCAAAGATTTGGTGACTTGACCCCACATACTCTGACAGCTGGGGTCAAGCAGAAACTGCACTGGGGAGGGAGCCCCGCTGATGGAGTTACAAGCCCCTTAGCTACTGGGTGATGTGTGGCTCTGGGGATCCAGACACCTGCTGTAGGAGTCTGACAAGAAGAGATGGCACCTGAGCGGAGTTAGGCTCCAAACCACAGAGTCATCTTTAAAACGCACATCTGGGACTCATGAGAAGGCTAGGTGGGTGTTTCTGTCAAGCTTGACAACTTGAGTTTGATCCCTGGGCCCCACATTGTGGAAGGAAAGAATTGACTCCCTCAAGTTGTCCTCTGACCTCCACATGCACATCGTGGAATGTGCCCCCCCCCAATAAATACGTTTTAAAAAGTAAGACCTAAATCCACTTTGCTTTTTCTTTGGCAGATACACAAGGAGCAGGGCAGGTCCATGCACCACTTCCTTCTGTGCTGGCGTCAGTGTGAACAAGCCTCCAAGTGATCAGCTTGCTTTTACAGATATGGTGAAAATAATTAACTGAAAACCCAGATCTCATCTACATTGTAATTCTCACCACATAGTGTCTGTGTGTGTCAGGCATCTGTGGAGCTAGACCTAGACCTAGGGAAGTGGGTGGACTTTTCTCCTCTTGTTCTGACCCCCATTAGCATTGTTATAATACCGTTTCTCCGGAAATAACAACAGCAGTATTGTCTTAGCCTCTGGCTCCTGCAGCTTCTCTGTCGTCCAGTTTTAGAACAAGCAAGTGAGCATCCTACATGGAGGCAGTGACTGCACCTGCACCAACAACTAGGTACAGCAAAGACATGCCTTGGCCCAGCAAATTTTTCTTGGGAGCAAAGTAGGGCTTTAACCACAGGCTGAGTGTAGAAATGCACAGCCTAAACTCCATGCTGTGGGCTGGACACACTAGCTGAGCAGGTATCTTAGGCAGGGTGTTTCTGCCTTAGTAACAGTTCCAACAGTTCCAACTGGCATCACACACAGACACAGATACACACACACACACACACACACACACACACACACACACACCTGTGCATGGAACTGATCCTCTGGGGAATGTGTAAACACACAAATGACTACATGGAGAACATCAGTTTACCCAGTGTCTTAGTCTGTTCTTCATTGCTGTGACAAAACACTCTGACCAGTACCAACTTGGGGAGGAAAGGGTTTATTTGTCTTACATCTCCCAGGTCGCTTGCAGTTCATCAGGGAGCCCAAGGTAGGAACTCAGGGCAGGAACCTGGAGGCAGGAGCTGGAGCACAGGCCATGGAGGAATGCTGCTTACTGGCTTGCTCCCCTGGCCCCTGCTCAGCCTGCTTTCTTGTGCAACACAGGCCCACCTGCCCGGGGTGGCACCACCCACAGTGGGCTGGGCCCTCCCACATCACTCATCAAGAAGATGCCCCTCAGACATGGCCACAGGCCAGTCCAATAGAGGCAATTTCCCGACTGAGGCTCCCTCAACCCAGGTGTGTCAAGTTGACACTAAAGCTATCCAGCACACCCAGTAAGAGACATGGCCCAGTAAGCCTCACCTATTCTACAAGGGTGACAAAGACCCTTGGAGAAATCAGTGGATCTGGGACACAAGGAGAGTGGGATAGGGCAGCAGGTGCTGCCAGGGAAATGGGGAGTGGGGACAGGATAAGAACTGTCTGTGCTATCTATGGGCCTCTGCAAGGGGTCCATCCTTACCCAGATGCTCGGGGAGCTAGGGAGCATTAACAGTAGAGAGGGAGGTGACCAGATCTGCCTGCTTGCTAGGACTTGTTTTGCCATGAGAGAGAGGATGTGGGGGACTGCAGCTCCTCAAGGCCAGTGAGAAGGTTTCACAGCAAGCAGGCAAGGAACAATGCCGTGTTCAGTCAGGGCGAGGCCTACAGGTGGGATCATGGGAGCTTAGGCATAATCAAGAGGTGGCAGGACCAACTGGAGAAGGAAGAGCCTTAAGCAGAGCCAGTGTCCTCAGAGCTCTGATGCTGGAGCCAGGCCCACCCTGATCAGCTGTGCACTCATGGGACTCAGGGTAAGCAAGCTGTGTTTCAGGTCTTCATTCATCCAGTCAATAAACATTTTAAGAGACCCTATATATGTCAGGTTCTGTTCTTACTTTCTCCCTGTCTATCCTTCTCTATAGCTCTCTGCCTCTCTGTCTCATGAAGGTTACCTTCAACTGGACGAGACAGACAATAAAAAATAAACAGTCACGCAAATAAGATTATGCCCATGTCCATGAAGGAAGTAAAGATGGCAGGCATGGTAAGGTGTGTCTGGGGTGTGGGACTGGCTCTTGGAGAATGGTCTGGTTGCCAGGAAATCTGGGAAGGTGGTAGCCATACAAGGGCCTGGGGGAAGAGCATTCCATTCAGGAAGAGCATAGGTGCGGGCCCTGCCCTATCTGAGGAAAGGCCAGGGGGAGGACATAAAAGCTGAAGTTTGATGACAATACTCTAGAAGCTCAGAATGAGGCTGGGGGAACTCTAGGGCTCACAGATCTCCCTTGGATCTCAGAGGATATAGGAAAGGGTAAGCACATGGGTAACACAGTCTAGGAGCATTTTTGAATATTTTCCCGGGTCCTACATGTAGTGTGGGAGAAGGAAGCCTGGAAGACAGGGTAATTAAGAAACTGTCATATAGCAGTGGTGGCAGAGGCAAGGGCAAGGCAAGGATAAAGATGGGAAAACAGGGCTTGGATGTAGCTGGAAGTGGGCCAGTGTCTCCCATGCAGGGAAGCTGTCAGAGGGTAGGGTGACCCTGCCAGGGAGGCAAAGCAAGCCATGCACACTGCTGTCCAGACACATCCTATGACTGGCTTCTTACCTCCGCCAGTGTTCAGCAGGCACAGAAGCTGTGGAAATAGCCCCAGGCAAAACACAGCAGTGTGGCCCTGGCTGGACATCCTGTTCACAGTCCCAAAGAGCACGATGTCCCTATCCTACGATTAGTCCTATGGTCACCAGTCAGCTCTGGCAGGAGGGACATGCACTTACTCTATACTGAAGAGCTACCTGTCCAGGCACCCAGCAGGGAATGAGAATTCAGTGATCACAGGCTGACCTCCAAAGGAAAAAACACAAACTGCCTGTTTAAGAGTGGGAGGCCAGGTATGCACAAGTCTGGTCATTCCATGTCCCCAGGGCCTGTGACAGTGTTGAGCAGACACAGAGCTATGACCCAGGGAATATGAAGTCAAGGTGCAATGTCAGCCAGCTAGCAAGGAGCACAGCTCTGTAAAGTATGCAACAGCCACAGCCAGCAAGGAGAGCAACTTCTAGAACCTTTGCTTCCTCAGCTCTATCTTGCCATCTGCCCACCCAGGCTGCACAAAATAAAAAGCAGGCCATGTGGCTATGCCTGCTGGTGACCTGCTCACCAGAGACATAACTCTCAAGCCTGTCATAGTGCTCTGACTCTGCAGAGGCCCCAGAACACATGGGAGGACACTATGTGTTGCTGAAGAAAGAGATTTCTGTGACCTCGTGACCTCTCAGCTGGAACAGAGACAGCGAAGCCCTGAGGCCCCAGGTCCCATCACTGATTCTAAGTCCCCACTATGTCGGCAGATACCCCTGCACTGTCTTGCCAGCTTCTGTTACTACAACTCTTGCAATAACCAGCAAATGGCTGTTTGGGTTCCTACTTTCGTAGGTTCCAGCCCACCACTGTGGGGAACACCCTTGGCTTTGGGCCTTTATTGGGGTTCCAGATGTGGCAACAGCAGAGAATGCATAGCAAAGCAAAACTGCTGGCCTCATAGCTAGGAATCAAACTAGAGAAAGAGGAGGGGAACAAGGTCCCACCATCCCCTGCAGAGACAAGTCCCCAGAGACCTACAGACTTTCCCTAGTCCTGCCATCTCCCAACATGCCCACCCAAGGGAGCAGGCCTGCAATAGGCCTTTATGGACACAAGAACCACGTGATAGCCAGAGGCATGGAAAAGACTCTTTTCAGAGTGCTTGAGAGGTCAGAACAGTCCTTTTGAGGAATGTACTTTGGATTGCCTTTTTCTATCAGAGGCTGGCATGACATCGGAGGGCAGGAGGTGTTGGACCAGGGCATTGAAGTGAGCTATAAAACACATTAACATGCAGAATTCTCAAGGTTGGTATCAGAATGTGCTGGCTGACACACACTGGGGACCTAGAATCACACACATATACATACACATACACACACACACACCTACACACACACACACACACACACACACACACACACACACACACACACACACACTGCTCAAGGAATGATGATCACAGAGCTGATTGTGGTCTGCTCCCACTGCGTGGGGGCTTCAGTAGGGCTCTGGGAAGTTATGTGCCCTCCAGGGAAGGGCCTGGCTGGTGTCTGACTCTGCAGGAACTCCGAAGGGCATATGTGTAGGGAATGTCCCCTGTCTGTGAGTCACAGCAGCAGAAGACCTGAAGCCAAACACCAGGAACCACTCTGGTCACCTAGTCACTCACAGGCTTCTTGCCCCAGTGGCATTTCATAGAAGTGCCTGGTTGGTTGTCTGGTCTCAAGTAGGTAGGAGAGGTAGGATCAGACATAGAAGGGGGTGGCTGTGCCTTTGGGGGCATTCCAAGAGTTACCTGGTGTGCTGGATAGCTTTAGTGTCAACTTGACATACCTGGATTGAGGGAGCCTCAACTGGGGAATTGCCTCCATTGGACTGGCCTGTGGCCATGTCTGTGGGGCATCTTCTTGATTGGTGAGTGATATGGGAGGGCCCAGCCCACTGTGGGTAGTGCCACCCCTAGGCAGGTGGGTTGTGTTGCATAAGAAAGCAAGCTGAGCAGGGGCCAGAGGAGCAAACCAGTAAGCAGCAATCCATGGCCTGTGCTCCAGCTCCTGCCTCCAGGTTCTTAGCCCTGAATTCCTACCTTGGGCTCCCTGATGAACTGTGACCTGGGAGATATAAGCTAAATAAACCCTTTCCTCCCCAAGTTGGTATTGGTCAGAGTATTTTATTACAGCAATGGAGGGACAAACTAAGACACCTGGCTATGCAGTACCCAGAACAGGTCGGCCCCTAGAAGGGAGCTGGGTAGCTTTTGCTACCCTCAGCATCCTAATGTATAGCAAGGGAAACTCCATACTGGCCTTCTCTGTCAGGGGAAGATGACACACTGTGACAGTCCTCTGACCCTTTGGTCATCCCATCAACTGGAGAAAGGACTGGACACAGAAGACCTCAGTTACCAAGTGGGTGAGGAAAGAGGAAGTCTGCCAGCCCGCACATAAGCTATCTTCTCTGAGAAGGGTTGTGACCATGATCACTCACTGTCTGTGCAGATGAGTCACAATGTACCAACCTGCTGAAGGTGTCCACGACCTAATCCCTAGAGCTTGTGTGGCTCTGCACGGCCAAAGGGCTGTTCCAGGGGCCTTCAATCAAGGGTCTTAAGGGGGCCCAGAGACATCACAGAGACCTTAGGACAGGGAGGCAGCAGGATTAGAACTGGAAGAGGGGAAGTAGCTCAGAGCAGCGTGGGAGAGACAGGGATAGAGTAACTGATCTGTGGGTGGTCTGAAGGAGGCAAAGAGCCCTTGGTGTGAGTGCCTCTAGAAGTGGGAAGGCAAGAAAGCAGGCCTCTGACACCTTTAGCACAATGAGACCAATTTGCCACATCTGGTCTGTGGGACTCTAAGATAATAAAGCCATGTTGTTCCGAGTCACTGGGTTTGTGTGGATTTGTCACAGTGGCCGTAGAGAGCTGGAACATCTTTCTAGAGGAAACGGTTGATGCCCTTGACAATATGAAAATCTTTAACTTGCACAAGGTAAAAATTGTCAAAATAAAGCATAGCGGCAGTGGATTGCAGTGGGCAACAAGCTATCTGCAAGATGAAAGCGCTTAGAAGTCAGTAATGAAACAAATGCTGAATACAAAAAAATCCCACAAGACTGCACAATTTGAAAGAAAAATGCAGATGGCTGAGTCTCAGGGAAAGGTGCCTAGTCTCTCCAACAGTCAAAGGAATGTGATATGGGCTTTTGACTATCAGAGTTTGGAGCTAAGTGGGGAGCAGGCTAGGGACCCCCAGTGGTAACAGCACTAGTTTTTTAGAATCCCTCTGAAGGCATTTCTGCATTAAGTTGTGGAATCCACCATCAAAATCCAGGCAAGCCCGAAGGTTAGTGGGGTCTTAGCATAAAGCCACTGAAGATAAGGTAGAAACAGCCATGCAGAAAGATTGCTTGATGAATGGTGAAGGCAACAGAAGGTTTATCCTACCAACAGGTGGAGCCCAGTAAATTGGACATCCATGTGGGAAAAATAGAGCCTGACCCTACCTCATCACATACAGACACAATTAGACAAAGACAGAGTTCTAAATGGAAAGAGTATGGTGACTGCTTCAGACGGCAGAGATTGAGTCTCTGTGACCTTGAGTCAAATGGGATTTCTTGACCAGGATGCCAAGAGGCACGAAGCACAAGTCAGGAGCTTGATAAATGGGGTTGCGTGAAACTTCAAAGCAGCCACTCATCAACTCACACCCTAAGAGCAAAAAGGCCAGACCCAGCCAAGGAGGAAGCAGTCTATAGTGCACATGCCCAGCAAATGTCTCATATTCGAGAAGTGCCAAGAATTGAAAATCAATAAGGAAAGAAAAGCAGAAACTGGATGTGAAAATGGGATAGATTTTAAAAAGAGTATGAGAGTGTCCAAAATATATGTGAAAAGGTCACTGATGCCATAGAGAAAAACAAATGAAAACCAGAATGAGGGAATGTGAGTTTCCAGGGCAGCCAGCTGGAGAACACAGATGCAGTCAAAAGGGGTACATGTTCCTGTGGGGGCGTGAGCTGGCACCTGCTTTGGAAAACGTGACTGGTGCCATCCATCAATGGCACACACACACCTGCCCCAGAACCAGCAACTCATGCCCAGTAGGAATGAACACACAGCAGATAGGTGCAGCCCACAGAGAGACGGGGCTGTTTCTAGAATGCGTACACAGACACCAGCTATGCTCTGCTGCCTGGTTTGGGGTGCCCTCATGGGCATGTCCACTCTGAGAGGACTGTGGCACTCACAAGGTCATGTGTGCTTCCTGTGGGGGTATTCTGCTGTCCTGACAGTCTTGCTCTCCAGATGGGGGGCAGGGGTGTTTACTCTGAATAATCTTTATCCCTAGAGCTTACATTCTGAGCCCAAATTCATAGGTCTGCTATCTCCCTCTATAAATAAACACAGACCTGGATTGAATATCCCAACTAAATGAGAAATGATAAATGTGGAGAGACCTGAGTGGGCACACAAAGTTAGTCATAGAGTTGTCCGTGGGGCTTAAGACTGGCCATATGTAACCGTGGAAACAACCAGGGAATTCACAGCAACTGACCTAAGCATTCAGACAGGTGGAAGCACAAAACTGGAAGCTGAAAGACAGCCAGCCCTGCCCCCATTTACACAACTCAATCTGTGTATGCTTTTTTCCACAGAGCTGCACAGGGAAGCCCATCAGAGCTGCACAGGGAAGCCCATCAGAGCTTAATATTCTTTATCAATGGATGGTAGATTTCAAATGACATTTAGCTATTTGAGTGGGAGTGTGCACATGTGCTTAAATAGCCATGTCGGAGCACTGCAATCTGAAGAGAGGGGCTACCTGGTCCTCAGGGTGCCACAGCAAGAGAAGAAAACACTGTTCACATTAATAAGACTTTTTCTCTTATGGGGCCAATGAGATGAGTCAGTAGGTAAAGGTACTTGCTGCCAAACTGAACAACCTGAATTCCATTCCCAGGGTCCACATGGTGGAAGAAAAGAACCGACTCCCACAAGTTGTCCTCTGATCTTGCACACATGCCATAGTATCTCTCTCTCTCTCTCTCTCTCTCTCTCTCTCTCTCTCTCTCACACACACACACACACACACACAGCATGCTACACAGCCACCACACCTTATGGGGCCAATGAGATGAGTCAGTAGGTAAAGGTACTTGCTGCCAAACTGAACAACCTGAATTCCATTCCCAGGGTCCACATGGTGGAAGAAAAGAACCGACTCCCACAAGTTGTCCTCTGATCTTGCACACATGCCATAGTATCTCTCTCTCTCTCTCTCTCTCTCTCTCTCTCTCTCTCTCTCTGTCTCTCTCTCCCCCCCCACACAAAATAAATGTATTTTTTAAAAAGACTTTTTTCCTCATTTACAACAAATCCTAGCGAAATAAAAGCTGCAAGCCACAATCCCTCCCTTGTGCCATCAGGTGTCCCTCCACTCCATGGGGACACTAGCCTGGAACTCTCCCATTGTTCCCAAGTCTCTGGTGTCCACTTCCGGTGCACTATCAATTCCAGTGTTCTGGGAGGCTAGGCGGATGTATGCTGCCTTCCCTGGCAAAGAACTCCTAGGATACCACAGTAGCCCTTCAAGAGAGGGGCTTCTGTTGTACTCAGAGGGAACCTGGCATAAAATAGTCAGTCTTGGGAATGGAGCCCAGAAAGATGGCACAGTGGCCTGAGATAAGGCACATAAGATATTCCCAAGGTCTGGCCACACCATAGCTACATCAGGCTTAGACATGCCTCATCTGTCTGCAGAGGGCATCTCCAAACAGAAGCCTGACTCAGAACCTTCCTGGTTCATTTATCCTCTGAAGCCTGAGGGTACAGGGTGGTAGACAGGACTGAGCACATTCAGACTAACACAGCCTTATGGCCCAGGACCTTAGCACATTTGCCATGACACAGGCTGGAAACCTGTACTATACCTATCTCTCACACCTGCAATTCACCAGGTACCTGTTCAGGAGTGTGCTGGTTAGGTTTTGTCAACTTGACATAAACCGAGGCATATCTGAGAAGAGGGAACCCCAATCAAGGAATTTCCTCTATCAGACTGGCCTGTGGACCTATCTGTGAGGCATTTTCTTGATTGCTGACTGATATGGGAGGGCCTAGCCCACTGTGGGCAGTACCATCCCTAGGCAGGTGGACCTGGGCTGTAAAAGAAAGCTAGCTGAACATGAGCCCAGGAATAAGCCAGTAAGCAGCATTTCTCCACAGAGTCTGCTTCAGCTCCTGCCTCCAGTTTCTTGTCTGAGTTTTTAACCTTGGCTTCCCTCAATGATGGACTCAAAGCTGTAAGCCAAATAAACCCTTTCCTCCCTCAAGTTTGTTTTTATCCTAGCAACAGAAGCACAAGCTAGAATAAGAAAACTCTAGAATGGGTCTGGGACCTGAGCCCTCAAGACCCTGGGAAATTCACACTGACCACACTTCATGCTGGAAAGAGAAGGCTCCTCATCTTGGGGCCAGACCTCAACCTACATGACATGCTAGAAGACAGGATGTCTCCATGCTTCTCCAACACAGTGAGGGAGTCAAGTACTAGAGTCTGAGCACCCTCTGTCCATCCCCATAAGACGTACTCCCAGTAGAGAAATCCATGCAGCTCTAGCAGTCAGCCTCCTAAGATTCCTCAGGACAGCAGCAACCTTCAAACAAAAACCCTAAACTTTCGAGAGCACTTAGCTAAGACCAGCTTTAATTACTATCCTCTTCTGGTAGAATGAAAATTCCCCTTGGCCTCTCTTTAACACAAGATCCCTCATTCAAGCTCTTTGTTAAAAATAACTTCAGCAACTGGCCATTAGGCAGGCAATGCATTTTAGTATACCCTTTCTTTTTTCTCTGGTTTGCAAATTGGCACCTTCCCAGAACATCACAGAAGACAAAAGTAGAATCTTCCACAAGACTGCCACCAACAGTACCAGGGAGGACAGGACCTGCAATCCCACTGCAGGGGAAGCTAACCCTCCTCCACAGCTTGCTACTTCTCCCTGGCTGTGGTCTGTAAGCCCCTCAACAGGAAGTAGGTGGGGGGGCGGTGCCTGTGAGCACACCACTGGCTTCTTTAAAAAAAAATTATTTCTTGGGTGTGTATGTACACACCCATACTTGCAAGTGTCATGGTGGGCATATGGAGGTCAGAGGACAACTTATGGGAGTCTGTTCTCTCCTTCCGCCATGTGGATCCTGGGGATCAAACTCAAATTGTCAAGTTGGGTGGCAAGCACTACCTGCTGAGCTGTCTTTCCAGCCCCACCACTACCATCCTAAGCGGAGCCCATCAGAGGGACAGCCTCAGTTCCTCCTGCCTTTGAGAGGGAAGCATGTGTGTTCCTCGAGCAGACAGCCCTACACAGGTCAGTCTACAGTTCTTCACCAGCTGGTTGGAAGCCCTGGTGTCTGGGTTCCACCATAATCCATCACTATCTCTCCTTTCCACCAAGACCTATGTACACACAGCACACTAGGAGCCTTCGGGCTTCCAGTCCTCCCACTGCCTCAGGCTGAACATTCCCTCAGCCTGTACCTGCTTCTTGCACCCACATTCTGACCAGGCTGTGCTGGGCAGGACACACATCTGGGCAGTGAATTCTATCTAGACTTTACTACTGCTGAGATACCCAGATGAGAACTTAATAGGACAGTCATTAGTACTGTATTCTAAATTAGTCTGTCATAATACTGCATCTTCAAAAGTGAGTCAGAGAGAGAGAACAAGAGAGAGAGCCCTAGGAGAGGTGAGGTGGGGACTGAAGGCTGCCACTGTCACCCCACTGGGACAGTCTGAGGACCTCCTCCTGTCAGCTCTCTGTCCTTTCATAGCATGGCCAGAAGGGTACCATAAAGGGAAAGCAGGATGGAGGGGTCTGTTTACAAACTTTCCAGAGGACTGGGCAGATCTTGCTGTTGCTGAGTCAGCTGCCATTATGGTAAAACAGAACTTGGAGGAGGCTGTTGAATACTGGGAACCAGTAAACCAGGTGAGGGAGAGGGCTGAGCAAGTCACATTGTGCAGCCCTGTGAAGCAGACAAAGCTGAGGTCTCCAGGTACCAGGCTAGAGACACAGTCAGGACAGATAGAGGGAACAGCAGTCAAGGCTTCTCCCTTCTCAGGAGAAAGAAATGACACCAGGATGTAAGGACAGAGGATGAGAAAGTTGTGATGTGCAAAACAGACTCGTTTTCAACCTTTGAGATTTTATAGCTCCCATCAGCCTGTGTGCATAAGCCTGTGTTGTGTACACATGCAGATGTGGCTGCCATGAAGTCCTGGCTCTGAGCCAGCTGGTCTACCCTCTCCCCTCTGTGGCTCTTGCCCCACCTGCCTGCTCCTCTTTCTCCTGCCCTCCTCCAGGGACTGTCCCTGGCTGTGCTCTTCTCTATGCTTTCTCCTGGCCTCCAGATGTCTTCTGTCACTCATGGGACTCTCTTCACAAGGGCAGCTTCACTTGGAACACAGAGGTTCAAAAGGCCCCGGAGCAGCTTCCTGCTGATCAGCATCAAAGACACAAATCCCTTCAGTACCCTAGACGCTGGGTTCCTGCAGAGCTTTTGGAAGATGCACAGGAAGGTGGTATGTATACATGTGCGCACACACCCACTCATCTATAAGCATCTTAAGGGACAGCAGCACATTGGATCCTACCTCTGCCACTCTCATGCATAGGTAGAGCTGCATAAACATGAGAGAATGCAGTCTGAATGCACCAGATGAACATCTTTTCCACCCAAGGCAGAGGCATCATTCCTCAGTCCTCAGCCACCCCTGCTTTGACAGAGCTCAGCTCTGTATCTTACTAGCACTGTCCTGCCTGCCAAGTGACACTCAGACAACTGTCCCTCTACCCTGAACAGAACATTGCCACAAGCCAGAGGCATACCTACAAGGGCTGCACATGCCTCAAGAGAGCCTTGGCTCATCACTCAATGTCAGCCCATGCAACTGGCCCCAAGTGTCCTTGATGGGAGTCTCTCCTGTGGTTCAAGAACAAAGTTGTAAGCAGAGGACTCTGGGAAGGGCAAAATGTCCCTTCCCTGCACTAGGTCCATGTAGTGCTCTTTGCTCTGCACAGGCAGGCATGCAAACCAGACCCAGAGAGAGCAAAGGTAGTATTTTCCCACTCACCAGTTTGTGTTTGAGATGGACAGTGATCAGAGGAGAGCCAGATAGGTTCTGGGACAGCGTGGGCGGCGGGGACACCTCCAGGGATATCAAGCGGCTGGCGGCTGACAGTAGGCAATCTTTGCAGTTGACAGCCTCAGGAATCCTTGGAAACCAGTGGAAATGGTTAAGACAGGAATCAAGAGAGGGTGTACAGCTAGAATGTGACCTTGGAGCCAGGCTTTCTGAGTCCCAGGTCTCCAGCTGTCCCCAAGACTTGAGGCAGCACCTAGTGGTGGCTGCTGTTGTTAAGCATCTTAATTCCATCCCTCAGTCCTCCCCTCCTAGAGGTATGGTACCAGGACCAAGAGATTGGGGCGGCGGGGGGGGGGGGCTTCAAAATACCCCAGAGAGTCTGGAAAAACAGGTTCTTAACAAAGGCCTCAAATCTCAGCACCTGTGGTAACCTCCAGGCGCTCCAGCTTGAGCTCTACTAGCTCTGCTTGAACCGTCCCTTCCCTGATTACATAACCATGTGGTCAGTGCTGGTGTGGTGGTGTCTCCTGTCTCATCTTCCTTTCCTTAGGAAGGTACCTCAGTTTCCTTCAGTTGGCCACCCCCCTCTGTCACGCACTAGGAACTGACTCCATGACTCCAGCTCCAGAGCAAGCCCTGTATCTGGGGCTGAGTTGGGCAGCACTGCAAGTGGCTTAGTCTTTTGACAGCTCTGGGACAAGGTCACAACCTAGAAACCTCCAAGGAGATGTGACAGGATTCAGGGGATAGTGCTGGGACAGAGCCTGGCTTTGCTTTGCTGGATGCCAGCACCCCCAAATCTCCCTTTTTTAAAAGTATGGAGAGGCTGAGAAGGAAGGCTACCCCAGACAGAGACAAGGGCTGGTGACATCACCTGACAGCTGAAACAAGCTGCTCCCAAAGCCAATGCTTGAGCGGGCTTTCAGCTTACATTATCCAATAAATTCCCCCTTTGCTTCAAATCATTCAGACTAGATTTTCCTGCCACATACCAATCTGCAACAGCCTAATAGACTCTTATACCTGCTTGGAGTTCCAAGACCAGGGCCAAGATGAAGGATGAAAATATAAGATACTGGTGTGTAAGATTTATGCTTGGGGTCTGGTGAGCTTGGCATGTGAATGACCCAGGGCGGGTGAGCAGTTCTTTCATCGTGTGCCTAAGTTTCCCATTCTCACGCTAACCACGGGGAGGAAGGGAGGGAGGGAGGAAAAGAGGAAGGAATCTTCGCAAGGGACACAGCCCTACTTCGAAGGGCTGGCAGGCCAGTCTGGCGTCAAATACTGGCAGGCAGAGTTCTCTCAAAAAATGCTATGTATGTGTGTGACAGTGTGTAGGTGCGTGTCATCACAAGTATACACACACACACACACACACACAGTGTGTAGGTGTGTGTCATCACTCAGGAAACAAGTATACACACACACACACACACACACACACACACACACACCACTATGTAACCCCAAGACACTTACTTTGTGCTGCCTGGGGGGATGTTGTTCAGGTAATAGTGCACGGAATGGTAGAGAAGGCCAACAATAGTGGTCCAGGCTACAAACAAAGCAGAGATCAGATGCGCATCAACAATTCACGTTCAAGCAGTAGACACACAGAGCCCTGCACACCCAGGGGCTGGGGGGCAGCAGCTCCCAGTGAAGAAAGCAATGCACGACAACAGCATTTGCAGCAGCACTGACAACATGGCTAGTCCACTGTATGCCCAGCTTTAACAATGACCCTCTGCTCTGTCCCCGATGCCCACTCCAGACACAGGCACTGAAGCCTCCCTGGGATACCACAGAGCCTCAGGGTCAGAGGGTTCCTTCATGGGCTGTGTGACCAACAATGCTGGCTGCCAGTTGCCCAGCAGAGAGCATGTCTCACTGGGTCTGCATGAGAGTACTTTTATGGTGACACTGACACTCAAGTGAAGCAGCAAATGCAGGCTTGCAAGTAGGTACTAGGTACTCAAATACCTGTAACATGTCTCTGGACCCTAGAACTTATTACAGCTTGCAGCAGGAATGTCACACTCAGTTCTTTCTCTCCACAAATATAGGGACCAGCCTTCAGCTGACTGAGCATTTTCTGCTTGTCAGCAGAAACATTCCAGGGACATCTTCTTCAACTCACGACTCACTCACTGTGTGCCAGGCACAGTTATTTATACACACATTGCCTTGTAAGCCTCAAAACAATAGCATGAAATAGGTACTGTTATCATGCCAGGCAAAGATGAGGTCAGCAGCTTCCCAAGGCCACACAGCCAGCAGTGGCCGAGCTAGGATTCTGACCACAAAGTTGAGGCTGTTTGCCAGTAAGTCCTCCTGCCAAGCAAGAGAAGTTCAGTGTGCTGAGAATGTGGGCTCTGGCAGTTTGGAAAGCCAGTTTCTAACACATCCTGTAGTGGATTTTAGGAGGATAAAGACACCATGCAAGGCTGTTGGGCAGAGCCTCTCCCCTGGGAGTAGGACATACTAGAGATCTTTGGGGGCCTTGCTAGGGGACAGGCTTTGGTGGGGCTTTGGCCAAGCCGTCTGGGGTGAGAATCCACAGCACTCCTCAACTGTGAGTGTCTTCAGGAGGGAGAAGCCTGCAGAGAAGACACCAGCCAGAGTTGGTCAGAACTTCCCAAGCACCAGTGTGTTCTTGGGCAGAGTCATCCGGGTACTTTTGGCCACTTGTTCTTCACAAGATTTGATTTGGACCTGCCCTGGGGTAGTTCCTGGGTCCATGAACAAACATACCCTATAGACACCATGACTAGTCTGAGCAAACAGGGGCGGTTCCCCATCTGTTCTCATTCACCAACCAGGAGCTGAGCAGATTTGGCCACAGTCTGATCCACAATGTCCTATGTGGTAGGCCAGACTCACAGGAACACAGATTCCCACAGTAGACTGGTAGGGCACATATCAGAGCCTTCTCTAAGAGCACCCTCCCCCTGCGGGGCAGCTCCATGGGTGGTAGGCAGCCATGTCCACTCACCTTGGCCACAAAGGGCCTCTCGAGGAATCTCAATGTAGCTGTGCCCATGGGCTGGGAAGCGGTAATGAGGGGCGCTTAAGGCTGGTAGGAGGACCTTGGACACAGAGAAGTCTGCAGAAGTAGACACATGGAGTAGGGTCAGCAAACTTACTGGCTGCAGGAAACCAGGTGAAGACCTTCACGTCTTCAGCCAAGCAAGCTCCCAGGGAAGGGGAAGTACCTCCAGAAAGGGTGGCCTCAAGCACACATATGCACATGTACACTCATATGCACACCCACATACATGAATGTGCATATCCACTTTAGTGAGAGTGGGGATCACTGTAGAGGACAAGTTCCCAGCCATACCCTAAGGAGGTTCTTAGCTGGAGGGACCCTCTCCTCATGCAGCCTATAGCTCTCAGTTTCACACTAGCAATAATGGGAGACCGCAAGTGAGGGTGGGGGTAGCTGCTGCCCAAGCTCTGAAGGACCCCATAAAGGCAAGGGAAAATGCAAAGATTGAAGTTGTGTGTAGAGGGCTCATCTTGGCTGACAGGCTGTCCCAGAAGCTGGCTCTGGGGACAGATGAGCTCCTGCACTATGGCAGGGTGCTTTGTGACACCCCTGCACTGAAATATTCTCAGGTAGACTCAAAATAGACAACCCACCTGCCTTTGGGGACCTGACACATCCTGGGAAACAAGCTCTCTCACTCCAGGATGCCCCATTCTGGTGTTTACCAGGACACTCAGGGAGCTGGCTTCCCCATCCTGCTCTGAGCCCAGATGACTATCATGAAACACCTATGGTTCCCACCTTGCTGTGAGGTGCTAACATAGTCCTGTGTGTACACCTTCATCCAATACCTGTAGCCTGATTCTAACCCATTTTCCTTCAAAATGTGATTTTTGAACAAGGCAACATAGCCAAGGGAAATTGCAAGGTTTATCTCACCTGCTGTGAGGCCTAGGTGGCAGGAAGCCCAGAGACCTGAACACTTTGCTCTTTTTCCCCCTCACTCCCCACAGTGCCCCCATCTGAGGACAGCTACCTGCCATGGAGGAGGAACCCATGAGGGTGATGTGGGACTCTCTGGGATGCAGGTTGGATGCTATGTGGCCCATGACGGTGTCGATGGTGTCAACCAGGCCCAGTACCACAGCGTTGTCCTGCAAGCAACACAGACATGGAACCCTGAGGATGACCTCATCCAGTGATCACACAACATGGCTCATCTAGAACTCAAGAGTTTCACTTCTTTACAACAGCTGAGGAGAGGAAAAGTCATGCAACTGCCAACTGCCCCACCTCACAGACAGGTAGGCAGCCATATGCCTGATGTTTTCATGGAACATAGACACAGGTCAAAACTGCCATAGCATTGGCACCTGAGTGACCAGAGGGCTCAGACATTTGTTTCTAGCTTTGCTCTGCACCTCCAGAGACCTCAGCAAGTCTCAGGCCTGCCCCTGCCCCTGTGCCTCACAGATGCTGTCCCTGTGTCCTCTGTAGCATGAGGACCCCAGAAGTTCTTTTCCATTCTCAGAGAAGGGGTAGCCACTTTGGGGGTGCCAGCCCCCAAATTCTCTCTGGCTTCCTTGATTCTCCACCCCACCCTGACAATAGCCTCTTCATCCATTCTGCATCCCCATAGCAGAGAGGAACAAATTAGGTACATTAGATGCTGCCCACAGAAAGGCTGGGTCCCTCCTGGCCACATGGACCTCTTTCTACTGCCAGCTCAGGGGGACCTCAGGCTGACTATTCTGGTCCTCAGACACCACTGCAAAGAAGAACACCTCCCCTATCTCAGCCCATTCCCCATCCTGCTTGGCCCTGTTCTATCGTCCTTTCTGCTTTTCTGAGACAGCATCTGTCATTGCTGAGCCCTCAGCACTCTGACACTAATACTCCAGGAGGACCTACTACACCAGAACCAGATGCAGAGACCAATTTTAGACATTGTCTCTTAGTCCCATGGTCTGCTTTCAATCAGGGCGTAGGTGTCTCTGGCACACAGTTCTGTGGGGAGCAGCGATTCATGCCTTCTCTTCAGTGTGCTCAAGCCTGCATAAGCCTGGATTGTTTCATGATTATCCACATTTTGCAGGTTTGCATATTTTACATTCAAAGAAAGTTCATTTAAATCAATAAAGAAAATCTGTCCTTCCACTTCTGTCCTTCCTCCCCTGCCTGCCCTCCCCATGCTGCCTGTCCTCTCCATGCTGGCTGGGCTCCCCACACTGGCTGTTCACCCCACCTGGCTGTCCTCCCCACACTGTCTGTCCTCACATTGGCTGTCCTTCCCACACTGGTTGTCCTCCTCACACTGCCTGTTCTCCCCACACTGGTTGTCCACCCAACACTGCCTGTCCTCCCAACACTGACTGTCCCCACGCTGGCTGTCTTCCCCATACTGGTTGTTCTCCTCACATTGGCTGTCCTCCCCACACTGGCTGTCTTCCCCATACTGGTTGTCCTCCTCACACTGACTGTTCTCTTCACATTGGCTACCCACCCCACACTGGATGTCCTCCTGACACTGACTGTCCTCACACTGACTGTCCTCCCCACACTGACTGTCCCCATACTTGCTGTCATCCCCACACTGATTATCCCCACACTGGCTGTCCTCCCCACAGTGACTGTCCTCACACTGGCTGTCCTCCCCACACTGACTGTCCCCATACTTGCTGTCATCCCCACACTGATTATCCCCACACTGACTGTCCCCACACTGGCTATCCTCCCCACACTGACTGTCCCCACACTGGCTGTCCTCCCCACACTGCCTGTCCTCCCCACACTGGCTGTCCTCCCGACACTGACTGTCCCCATACTTGCTGTCATCCCCACACTGACTGTCCCCACACTGGCTGTCCTCCCCACACTGTCCCCACACTGGCTGTCCTCCCCACACTGCCTGTCCTCACACTGGCTGTCCTCCCCACACTGACTGTCCCCATACTTGCTGTTATCCCCACACTGATTATCCCCACACTGACTGTCCCCACACTGGCTATCCTCCCCACACTGACTGTCCCCACACTGGCTGTCTTCTCCATACTGGTTGTCCTCCTGTGATTCAGACTGCAGCTTGTGCACAAAGTCCCTTTGAAGCCTATCCCTGGAGGTCTGTGCTTCTTGGCGAAGAATGTGTTTCTATGCAAGACTGTGTCAATCTTACTTTTTCAATCCCCTTTTCTCCCTATGCCAATGTTAAGCAATCTCATTTCACTTGAAATTGTTCAAATAAAAAGCTCCACAAAATGCAAACCTTCCTGTCAGGTGAGAATTGGATGTGTCTTCTGTCTCTCAACCTTGCAAAACCTTTAAACATTTGAAGTGAGGTATGTTCAAGAGAATGAGCTCTGTAACATGCTGGTATGATCCAGGTCCTGCTGGGCCAGGGTACTTAGGAGTCCTCATCCTCCTCCCTCTCATTGCAACCCTGGAAGCCATATGTGCACAGAAGCAGCAGGTGGACAGATCTGGGGCACTGAGTCACTGACTAGACTCTGCATATTTGAAAAGAGAAAGTCCACTACACCAAGCTACTCTGAGGTAGGATCTGTTGTTACTGTGGCATGACTTTCCTGACCTGATTAACATGTGCTCAGAATACAGAACACCTTGACAACTGTTCTCTTTCTTTTCCATTTTTCATGTGTGTGTGTGTGTGCATGTGTATATCTGCATGTTTTTTCATGTGTGTAGGTGCACATGTGTGGGTGCATGTGTACGTGTGTACGTGTGTGTGTGTGTGCGCGCGCGCGCACGCGCACGTATGTTGAGGCCCAAGGCTAATGTCAGGAATCTTCTTCTAATATTCTTCCGTCTTATTCATTGAGGCAGAGTCTCAGTCAAATCCAGAGCTCACCAATATGGCAAGTCTCACTAGCCAGTTTGCTCTGGGAATCCAGCTTCTGCCTTCCAGGGTTGGAATTAATTACAAGCAGGTCTCCACACACACACACACACACACAGCACTTATATTGGTGCTGGGGATTTAAACACGAGTCTCCATGCTCATTCAGCAAGCATTTTAATCACTGAGCCATCTCCATAGCCCCACTTTGGCAAATGTTCTTGACAGAATTAAGAGGAAGCAGGTTCTATTATGTCTGTAGAACGTATGTGTGCAGAGATCTGTAGCACATATGTGCTCATGTGGGAACTGGCAGCCAGACTGTGGGTGATGCCAGTCTCTACTCACCATCACCTTCCGCCTTAAGTTTTCGGGTGATTTTTATCTTAGGTATTTTTATCATCTTCATTCTCCAACTTCTTCACAACTATTCATTGACTGTTCTCATGTTTTAAAGAAGGAACATCAATAAGACTTTTAGAAAAAAAAACCCATTCCATTCTGCATCTTGATTTTTGAGTGCAGGGGAACAAAAGCCTTTCATTTTCTCACTTTAATCATGAAGCACGCTTCTGCACTCTGCTGTCTCCACTCAATCCACTGATCTTTAAATGCCAAATATGGTTCTTATGACTATTCAATGCAGAGTAAAAAAAAATACATTATGTAAAATGACAGACAAAGGTCAGCTCTCACAGAGAAATCAGCTGCGCCCCCCACCCAGAGACAGTAGCATGAGACTGAGGGTCCTATGGCCCTGTACAGGGCAGAAGACACAGCACCTGCATGCATTGTGTCCAAGGGAAATAAGCTTCAATTCCCAGATATCAAGACTGAAACAGGCCTCATTGCTTTTAGCTAGTCAGGACCCTGAAATGAACTGCAGGAAGACAGAGCCACTCCCTGTACATGTTGAAGGACAAGGCCTGCTCCCTCTTACCTCTGATACTTGGGTCCAGCTGGGCAATAGAAGCACTTCACCCGCAGTTCTTAAGAAGGTCTAAAGGTGAAGAGAATGACACTGCTTAGCACAGGCCCTTGAGCCTCACACCTGAGCCCACCTGTCCTCCTGAATCTCTGCCACACGTCTCTTCAGCAAGCACTTAGTTTAACACACAGTCGGGGAGACAATAATAGTTCACATTCAGGCATTACAATATCAGGCTATATCTGTTTTATTTTCCATTTTCATGTGTGTATGTATTTGCTTGTGTGTGTAGTGTGCATGTGTGTGTGTGTGTGTGTGTGTGTGTGTGTGTGCAGAGTCTGAAGGTTGATGTCAGAAATCATCCTCCATCTTTCTTTCACTTTATTCATTGAGGCAGGGTCTCTTAATCAAAGCCAGATCTCTCTAACATGGGTAGTCTCACTAGCCAGCTTGCTCTGGGGGTCCCCTGTCTGTCTTCTGAGGATGGAATTACAGGCAGGCTGTCATGTCCACCCAGCATTTACATGTGCTCTGGGGATCCAAACTCAGGTCCTCGTAGCTGTGGAGCAAGCATTTTAACCACCAAGTCATCTCCCCAGCCTCAGGCTGCAGCTTATAGATGCTATCTCATTTGCTCCTTGTGAAAACCCTGTAAGGTCTGTGACCAGAATATGGACATCACAGTGGCCACTACTCAGCTGTGGCAGGAACCCAAGCCCAATGCTGGGGGACATTCATCTCTTGCTACAAACACCAGAACCACACTCAGAGCCTAACTCCTCCATGTTTCCTCCACATACTAACAAAACCCGATCCTTCCTCACTGTAGACACCAAGTGTGTACAGATCGCATCATCCAAGTGCCCCTCTCTCATTCATCTTCATTCCACAGCTGTTATTAAGACTCTGAAGTGCAAGGTCTTAACTAAAGACAAACAGAATGCTCCTGCTGTCCCTCCTTGGGCAGGGGGTCAGCAGGTGGCTTCTTTCATTCCTTCTTTCTCCTCCTTCCTTTCTTCTTCCTCTTCATCCTCTTCTTCTTTTCTTCTCTTCTTCTGAGACAAGATCTCTTGTAGCCTAGGCTGGCCTCAAACTCACTATGTAACCAAGGATGACCTTGACCTCCTGATCTCCTGCTTCCACTTTCCACATGTTAGGATTTCAGGTGTGTGCTACCACACTTGGTTTATGTGGTTTTGGGGATCCAACCCAGGGCTTTGTATATGCTGGGCAAACACTCTCACAACTGAGCTACATCCTAGAATCCCAGGACTTTTCTTGAAGAGCCACAAAGTAAGAGCTTCCGATTTTCAGGCCATACTCTGGAGTGCAGAAGCATGAACAGGGCATAAGTGAATGGCTGGATGCCCACAAAACTCTGCTACAGAAACAGGCCTTGGGTCACATTTGGCCTGAAGGACAGAGTGTAGTTGTGTAAACAGCAATAAACGAACCACGTCGGTCAGTTTGAATTTTTCTTTTTTTGAGGCCCAGCCTCATGATGTAGATTTAAGGCCCTCTGCTTCCAAGGTGCTGGGATTACAGGTGTGTGCCACCACAAGTTAGTATTAATAGGTAGACTTGCTTTCTAAATTATTTGTTTACTAGTTTCTGGTCTCTCCTCTCTTTTAAAGATATGTTTATTTTATGTGTATATATGTACCTGAGCGCATTATGTGTACCGTGTGTGTAGTGCCCACAGAGGATAGAAGAGGGTGTCAAATTCCCTGGAACTGGAGCTACAAGCAGTCATGAGCTGCCCTGTATCGAAGCTGGGAACTGAACCCAGGTCCTCTGCGAGAGAAGCAAGCACTTATAATCACTAAGTCATCTCTCTAGCCCCTATAGTTAGATATTTTATGTGAAATTTCCACACAGTGTTGCACTTGGTTCACATGTCTACTTTACATGAACTGCAAACATGACACTTAAGAGCACACATGGTTGACAGCTACTACCCTACACAGTCCAGGAAGTGGTCCCTGGCCACTATGCTGGGTTATCACCAGTGGAGAGGAGCCAGGACACTGTGGAAAACTGCACAGTGACTTCCCAGGACTTTTATTACCCACCAAACCAGAGTTCAGCAGAACTGGGGGTCAGTCTGTATGATTTGTCTCCAGGACATTAGAGTCAGGTCTTTTGGGACAGGCCACACAGAGGTCTCAAACTGATGACCCCCTAGGCTGACCCCTTGAGAGATCTTTTATTGGATCTGTGCACATTTCTTTTTAAAACTCCAACTAACTGCCCATGTTTTCAAGGTCTAGGCGTTCCCTTGCTAAATCAGAGGAGGCCAGGTGGCTTTGAGTGTCTGGCTGCTCTCTGTAGATGAGCTGCAAGTTCAGGGGTCCAGCCCCCTGCATCCCTTTACTTTGCTTGTTGGCCCCCAAAGTCATCTGGGTTTGCAATCTCTGAGTCTGTGAGGTTTAGCCGAGGAGCAAGGAAGTTTCACTCTGCAGCAAGCAGAGTGAAGCCACCAAGTTTAGGAGATGTCTCCTATGTGAGCCTGTATTAAAGTCTGTGCTCAATACACACTGTTAAAGGGCATGGAGCCACCTCGGCCATCTTTCCCTGCCTCATTCTGTCCCCACCAGACATCCTATAGCCCCACAATGATTTTAGCAGCACAGCCTACCTGGCCTGCCCCGAATCCCTGCCTGCTCTGCTCCATGTCCTTTCTGCCAGATAGATGGCAACTCTTCCCCCATTTCTTCAGTCTCCCAGCACAACTCAAGGAAGCAACAGTTCATACCTGCCACAGTCCCCTTCTGCCAGCATCTTTCAATAGGTGACAAAGGATCACAAGAGCTAGCCCTGGAGTTGGTTGAGGGGCTGGGGAAGGGCACAGACTTCTGGAAGAGTCCAAGGAGAGATCCCAGAAACCTGCACCCCACAGACAGCTCCACAGAGAACCAGACATACTTCAGGCTGTGATGGAAGACGTATAGCCAGGGTCCCCCATCAGGTACCTCAGTGTCACCCACAAGGCACCCAAAGGCACTTACTAATTAGTGAGCTCACCTGTGAGTATTCAGTTATAGCTCATTAAACCATCCATTTCATAATCAGTAAAGTTGGAGTGGTGTTTAACAAATGTCTAATTAACTGATTAATCCTCCCACTGAAGCTGCCTCCTCCCCAGACACTCTGAAACACAGGGACCCAAAGCAAGTGTCTACTGCATACCTCTGAGAGCCTCGAAGGTAACCAATGCCACTTAGAGGACACGGCACCAAGATGGGAATTTATCAGGCACCAAGCACATACTCACTGGTGCTGAGAAGGATTGGAACTAATACCAAGAGTAGATATTGATTAAGCACCAAATGCATACAAAGAACAAGCTGTCACAGTGATCCCTGGTAGAATTTAAAAGTAAAAGAGAGGAACCCGTACTTATGAATACCAAACCCTGTCCAGTATATCACACACCATCCCCCACTGATAGGCATAGTGACCTACAAGGTTGCCCAGATTTGGTGACTTTCCACCCAACTCTAGTCCTCTCTTAGTGATTGAACTACTGTGCCAATCCTTTTCTCCTGGGATAGTGATTAGTTTAGATGAGGTCTTGAGTCCAGTTCTGACCAATATGGGTATGTGGCTGCTTTCAGGGCATGATGGGAAGGCCCTATAAACAGAAAGCCACCTACTCTCCCCCTCTCCAGACACCCAGGGCAAAGATCTGGGTGTTGGTTGTATGGACACAGGAACTGGGTCCACTGGGATACCTTGTCCCAGAACAGAGTACTCTCAGTGCCCACAGACAGTGGCCAGTATACAAAAAGGAGGGTCATATGGCAAGTCCATCCAGCTACTGTCACAGCTGAGAACTTAGGCACCAGAGTCCATGCCTGCTCCAGGCCCAGGTTCTGTTAACCACCATGCAGGTACCAGATCAGGGCATGGACAGTTTCCACATCCCCAGCGAAACTAAGGCCTACAGTGTTAGTGTGCCTACTATGCACCTGGGAACACAGGGCTCATACCTGGCTTATTCTACCCCAGGACCTAGAGCCTGAGCCAAACTGTCTGAGCCCACCTCTCCATAGCACTTTCTAGAACCTGTATCACTCTTTATCCTTCAACTTCTTGAAAGCCAGCATGGTTCCTGCTGATATGGAACTGCAGAACCTATGTGTTCTAAGAGGTGATGAACTCTCAGGTGTTCAACTTGCTTCTCCTACCCTAATCACAAAAGCTGTTGGAAGCTACTACCAACTCCAACATGTCTCCTCCACTCCGGGGAGCCTCCAGAGACTCCAACATGCCTCCCTCCACTCCAGGGAGCCTCCAGCTACTGAATTCAGGTTTGTCATGTTTCTCTGGGCATGCCTTCAGCATGCAAACCCTGAGAACTAGAACCTTCAAGACACACCAGTCTTGTACTAGACACTGAAGTGTGCAGGGCCCCACACAGAGATGGGCACTGTGACTGTTGCCTCCACATCTCAGAACAGTCAGATGAGCCAGTGACATTCGTCCTCTGACCAGTGTACAACTTTGAAACCTGTAGAACAAAGGCTAGCCCGGCATCAGACTCCATACTCCCTGCTCACAAGCCTTAGGCTATATTCTCAAGGACAGTCCACCTCAAGCATTCCTTTTCTTCCATACCAGCCAAGCCCAACACGAGAAAAAGGCACACTCACAAGACCCCGCAAGCTCCTTCCTCTTCAACTGGGAATTGTTTGGATGAGTTAAGACAGTGTCTTGACTTTAACGTCCTAAGTGTCACATTCTCCCCGGAGTGCTCTAGGTGACTTAAGTTCCACTGTGCGCGCACTGATCTGTGACATCTGCCAATCTCTCCCCCTCCACCTTTTTACTGTTGCCAAGGAGACATCAACTTGAGACAGTGAACTGCAAACCCAGATGGCTTCCAGGGCCAGGTAGATATGGGGATGGACCAAGGGGACTGGAAGCTGGGGAAATGAAAGGAAAACCCAAACCCCAACTCAAGGAGGCTGCCCTGGGCTATGCAGAACTGGCCAGAACAGCTCCACCTGCCTGCTCACAAGAAGCCTGGACTCTGTTAGGTGAGACTCTCAATATTTCTTTTTAGATTTTATTTTTATTTGTGCACACGTATGTGTGTGTGCATGTCTGTGTGTGTGCATGTGTGTGTGTGTGTGTGTGTGTGAGAGAGAGAGAGAGAGAAAGAGAGAGAGAGAGGAGAGAGAGAGAGAGAGACATGTGCAGGTACTCTCAGAAACCAGAAGAGGGTGTTGGATCCCCTGGATCTCGAATTACAGGCAGTTGAGAGCCACTTGGAATAGATGCTAGGAAATGAACTCCAATCCTCTGCAAGAGTAGCAAGTGCTCTTAACCACTGAGCCATCTCCCCAGCCCCAGTTCTTGATCTTTAACTCTCCAAGCCATGTCCAGTCATATGCCAGCCCAGGACCACCAGCCACAGGTATCTGGAACCTTACCACTGTGAGGTTCAGCGCAGTTTCCTCTGAGAGGGACTTGTCAGGTAAGCTGAGGGACACATTTTGAAGGTAGCGCAGCACAGTTCCAGGTCTCTGGAAGTGTTTTCTCTCCTCAGTAAGGTTGGTTATTATGGGATGATAGGCATCTGTAGGCATCTGAAAGGCAATGGTCACATGACTTCCTGCTAAGAACCAAAGCAGGGCATTTTACAGATATTCCATGAAAGTGACAAGGCCTATCACATATAGGGACACATCCGTGAAGGGTCTGCGTATGGCAATGCCTTATCCTCACAGCCATCTTATGAAACAAAAACTGTTTAAAAGACAGAACTAGCCACAGAGGGGCTGGCATGAAGTCAGTGACTGGTAAACAGAGACCTGAAACCAAGCATACCCTCGAGTCTAGACATTTACCATCAAAGTCCCTGAGCAAGGGAAATTCTTTGGTCACAAACGCTAATTTGAAGCAACCACTTTCTCTATGAATTGACCCTTTTCTCTACTATGAGAAGAAAGGGGATAACCAAGAGTTGGTCCAAGGTGGGTTCTGATTTCCCAAGAAACCATCTTGGGGATCATTGGTCCCCAGGAGTCTCCTATCCTTCTCGAAGGGCACCTAGGGTTCCTGGGGACAGGCACCAAGAATAGTCTTTTTTCAGTCACTCTAGACACCAAGAAATACCCTGGAGCTGGTTTCCCCTCATGGTTATTTCTGTCTGGATGTGACACTGCCAATGAGAGAGCCCAGCCCCACAGGCACACTGCACAGGCCAACATAACAAGAGGTCAGTGTTAGGGTTTGGATATGAAGTGCCCCCAAATGGTCTCAGTGTGAAAGGCTTGGTCTCCAGTGGGTGGTGCTCTTGGAAATGATTGGATCATACAGGAGTGAACTTCATTGATGGGTTAAACCCATCAATGATGATGAGTTCGTATGTAGTAGAATGGGAGAGTGAAGGTAGGGCCTAGGGGAAAGAAAGAGGACATGCCATTGGGGGCACTTTAGTCCCTCCCCCCCCCCTCCCTCCCTCCCTCCCTCCCAGGCCTTCCACCACATTTCTGCCTTGCCTCAGGCCCACAGCAATGCACCCAGTGCACCATGGACTGAAACCTCTGAAACCCTGAGGCAAAATAAGCCCCTCTTCTCTTAAGTTGTTTTCTCAGATATTTTATCACAGCAATGAGAAGTGACTAGGACAAGGGGCAAAGGAAAATGCCCCTGCTCACCATGAAGTATCCCGTGGGTATCGCCGGCGGTGCTGAAGACAGCAGAACATGCTTTCCTGAAAGAAATGAATGACACTTTAGTGAGGGCTAAGTCACCTTTTCTCAGCCCCTGGAGGGTTTGTCCTTATTCAGAATCTACCAGCCTGAGACATCCTGCAGAAGCATGGGATATTTTGAGTATGGATGTTACTGGGAGGATAAAGGGCTCATAAATCAGCCTAAAAGGTAGATTATATGGATTTTCCCAGCAGAAATTATTTTTCCATTTAGATTCCAAATTGCTTCTGAACACCATTCATGCAAGTCATCACATAAAAAAGATGATTTTATGCAAGGTCTCACCAATTTTAAATAAATAAAGAATGAAAAATAGGCTTCAACAGCACCCAGGCTTATCACAGATAAGACACAGAGTTCTGAATCACTGAGTGCTATGGTGTGAATTGGAAGTGTCCCCAACCCTAGAATGTTTGGTCCCTAGATG
The DNA here is from genome assembly GCF_000622305.1 of Nannospalax galili. NCBI lineage: Eukaryota > Metazoa > Chordata > Mammalia > Rodentia > Spalacidae > Nannospalax > Nannospalax galili. The sequence continues at coordinate 1,421,594 of NW_008355811.1, forward strand.
GTGGTGTTATTTTTTGGAAGGCTCTGGAAACTCTGGGAGGTAGAACCTCACTAGAGAAACTGAGTCACTAAGAACAGGCTCCTGAGACTATACTATCCCTGATCTCTCTCTCTCTCTCTCTCTCTCTCTCTCTCTCTCTCTCTCTCCTTCCTGACCCACTATGATGTGAGCAGCAGTCTTCGGTCATCATGACCTTCTGTTCAAATGCATGGAGTTCGGTGAGCATAAACTGAAGCCTCTGAAACCAGGAGCCAAGACAGACTGATCCTACTCTAAGTTGTTTCCATCAAGTATTTTGTCACGATAGGAAAGTAACCAGTACTTTAGTTTAGAATGGACATGAGCCCTGGGAACCCCAGAGTGAGGAAACAAGACTGGACTCCAAAGAAGTGGTGGAGGAGACAGAATCTCTCCCATCCTGCAGAGCCAGGTTATTCTCTCTACTGAAGACCATGGTTAATTATTAGCCTTGTGTCCAAGGTCAAAGACAAAGCCAGGACTTACTGTTTTCCACCTCTGCTCCACTGACTATTATTTCCTGACAAGAACATACCAGACTTCACTAGACATTTGGCCTCATTTTCAGGAACCATCTCGAGGTTGTTTTGGGTAACCTGAGAAAATGACTCTATTAACCTGGCTGGCTTGAGAGTGGCTAGGCCCTTTGGGGCTGGGTGGGGTGGGGTGGCTGGGGATGCAGAGCTGGACCCCAAAGCTAGTTTGTTCTCCAAGTCTAAGTGATAGTCTTTGTGTGGGTGCCAAGAAATTACAGGGCAACGACATCAGTCACACTCCCTTTAACTCATGTAAGGCTACAAGATCAAGGACGATGGAAATGAGTCTGTAGGTGGCCCTGCCACACTGTGAGTTTGAGATGAGAAGTGAGACTCAGTTGTACCCTTGGTCCCTGTGACCTTGCTATGGGGTCATCTGACAGATGGAGTGTGTTTCTAGTATTCATAGACACATATGTTCCGATCTCATGGTTCTGGGCCCAGCCTCTCCTTCCTTTACCACTGTAATGAAGCTGCTCCTCACTTGAGTGACAGGGACTTCTTTTTAAGGAGAGTGGAATGTTTAGAAATGAGATACTCACCTGTGAATTTACTAAATGCCACCAAATTGTTTACTTTATTATCATTATCTTTTTATTTGTGTGTATGCATATGTGCTTGTGGAGGCCAGAAATCAACCTCAGGTGTCATTCCTAAGGAGCCATTCACCATATTTTTTGTGACAGGGTCTTTTGCTAGTACCCAGGGCTCCTTGATTAGGCTAAGTTGGCTGGACAGTGAGCCCCAGGGGTTTTCCTGTGTCTGTCTCCCCAGCACTGGGACTATAAACCTGAGTCACCGCACCTTGCTTTTTTATGTGGGTACTGGGGATTAAACAAGGGTCCTCATGCTTAAGAAGCAAGTGTTTTACCTACTGAGCTGTATCTCCAGCTCCATATTTTAACACTGATCACTTTAAATGGTTACACAGATGTCATAAGAATTTTAGCTCAGCTTTTTAAAAGTCTCATGGCTCACCATGCAAATCAAAGATTTAAACTGAGTTCATTTGCCCACAGCCCCCCATAGCCCCCCACCAACTGCCTGTACCAAAGAGGAAGGGGTCCCTCAGGCTCTGAGGGCCCAGCAAATGATGTGCACCTGGGAGGTATTTGTTAAGGACCTAAATATCTGCCACTAAATCCTCTGTAATCAGCCTTGGCATACCCCGTGGAGCCCTGCAAACATGGGAGAATATTAATCTCAGTGTCTCTGGTGAACTGCTCACTCATTTATCTTTGGGGAACAGGTGTCCCAAACCTCTACTGTGCTTATCAGGTTCATTAAGACACATCTCACACCTGCAGCCCTGACTGCTATGACAGGATCCTGGGAGCAGAGGAGTGCTGGGAAGGGGAGTTCTGTGCTAGATGTCCCTAGGTACAGACCCCAGGTGCACCCACAGCCTTCCCACACACTGACCGATGGCAGCCGTGAAGTACATCTCGATCTCATCAGGAGTCAGTGCACGTTCCCAGATAATGAACTCATCAAAAGCTCCACTCTCATAACGCTTGATCTGGTCCTGCTCAGACCCAATCACCAGGTTGACGTGGGGCTCCCCATAGGTATGAGACACTTTCCCACTTGGGTCTGAGGTGCTCAGGGTCCCGTTGACATAGACTTTCAGACCCTCCTTAGATTTCCACGTGAACAGGACATGAGTCCAATAAGGACCTAGGAGAGAGTGAAAATGCATCCTGAGCACAGTGTTTCCCATTTGTAAACACAGCCCTTTTTCTTATGATTGTCTGTCACCTTTGGCTTTAGTGAATCCTACTATGAATCAGTGTATCCTGACTCCCATCAGCCTTTGGAGCACAGAGGCAGAACTGACCTTTGCTCCTACTCAGAAATTCCAAAAGTAGTTCAAGATCTCTTATTATTTTAACACAAAATTTTAAAACAAATTTTGATACCTACAAGCAAAGATAATAAATAAAGGGGGTTTTCGTTTTATTTTACTTTTTGTCTTTTTGAGACAGGGTCGTCCTGTAGTCCCAGCTGGCCTGGAACTCACTATGTAGACCAGGCTGGCCTTGATCTCACAGAGATTCATCTGCCTCTGCCTCCTAAGTGCTAGGATTACAGGTGTGCCTCGCCATGCCCGGCAATAAAGTATTTTTTTAAAGGCAAGAACCAAACACCTGCCAATCAGATCATGATCCTAGTTGGAAGAACTCAATATGCTCAAAATCCTTTCAACCTCATGCTGGCAGCCAGCACAGGAGCAGTGAAAATGAAAGATGCACATGGGTTGGAAAGAACATAATAAAAGTAACTCTGTTATCAATAATAAAAACAATAAAGAAACCCATACATGATGGGAGCACGACTGAAAGGTGTAAAGCTGACAGACAAGTGTCAGTTGCCTTCCTTCTTGACAGGAATGAACACATGGGATCTGAAATTCCAAAACATATTTCATTTACATTATCACTAAAAAAGAAGAAAAAGGCATCAGAAACACTTAGGTAAAAGTCTAACAAATATGCATAATACTGAGGAAGAGACTGGGGTAGTGGCTCAGTGGAAAGAGAATTTGCCTCTGCAAGCATAAGGACCTGAGTTTAAACCTCCAGTATCCACATAAAAACTGGGGCCTGTAACTCCAGCATTGTTGGGTGGAAACAGGAATATCCCAGGAGCTTGCTGACCAGCCTGCTTAGCCTCAAACTTCCAGTTCCATGAGAGACCCTATTTCAAGAGAATAAGGCAGAGAATGCAGTGTGTGCATGCACACACACACACACACACACACACACACACACATAC
>NW_008355811.1:1425129-1431431 GCF_000622305.1 Nannospalax galili
ATAAATAGGAACCTGTTAAAAAGAAGGCCAGCCACAGGCTGGGGGAAAACATCTGCAAAGAGATGGCTATGAGCACCTTTATACAAAATGTGCAGAGAGCTCTCAAAACTCACAGTAAGAAAATAAACACCCCACTTGAAGATGGGCGAAAGCTCGGAGCAGACTCCTCACCAACCCACAGAATAGATGATACAAGGAGTGGACCCTGACATCCCTAAGGTGGAGCACATGTCAGTGGAGGCGGCCCCTACTCACTTCAACCTACTGGGAGGCATCCTCACTCACCCCTCCTGCCACTAAGAGATTGTTTCCGAAAGAAGTTGGAAGTGAAATCACAACTGGTTGTCATAATTCACTCTGAATGTCTTTGAATATCTAAATAATCACAGGGTAGGGCCACCAAACCATCTGACCTGATGCAGTATGTATGATATTAACCAACATGGGGTGACATAGTGAGTTGTGACCAGCCTCCTGGCTCTGTCAAGAAGCTTCATAGAGAGCCTTTGGGTTCCTTTTCTCCCCAGCCCAAGGACCCTGCTCATCAATGAGAAGACTGGCCCACAAAGAGCCTGTCTGTTTTGCAAATGTTTGTGTAAGACATCTTCCTGGACTTGGTGCTGAAGAAACAGGGCAGCCCTTCTAAAGGACATAGGGCGCCCCTGCCCACAGGTCATCATGGTCCACCCAGCAGGGCTTCCTGCTGGAGATTGTGTAACATTTTAATAATTTTGACTCTGGAGAACACTTGGATCCTAAGCTGGTCCAAGCATGATTGTCCTGACTTTGAAAGTGAGAATGACAAATCCCTCCCGTGAACAAATGAAGACCAGATTTCCCTGCAGGGGATGTTTATGTCTCCCTGAGTCCCTGGTGGAAAAGAAGCAAAGCTTATTCTAACACTTATCCTAACATGTGTTCTATTTCAAAGAACCGGCTAGGTGCCTTACCCTGTGCCACAAACCTAAGGCTCATGGGGATGAGCCATTACCTAGGAAACTTTGAGTGTAAACAGACCTCACTGAGGTTCAGACCCAGCCTTATGGAGCAGGAAGGTGAGTGTTTCTGGCCTAGAGGCTTGGAAATGATCCTGAAATTGAAAATCTACTTTCATTGCATTTTCCCACCTTACAAAGGCAGAGTATGAGTTCAGCTTAAGTATACTTAGCACCCACAGAGCAAGGCAGACTCCCAGATTCTGCAGTCCATTGTTGTGGGTTCCTTGGGTCTATTAACTCTGTCTTCCTAGTAAATCACACTGTTACCCTCCGCACATTACAAATGAACCTGTGCTGGGTGATGGAGCACACCTTTAATCCCAACACTCAGGAGGCAGATCCTCCATGTACTCTGAAACTCAGCCCCTCAGCACCCCAGCCCCCTCCCACTGATCCCAAAGGCCCTTCCTTGATCAATACCACACAGTACCCCAACCTCTGCTCCTGCCTCACTACCTGCTCCCTCCTCAGCAGCATTCCTTCCCCAGAGTGGTTCTCACTGTACTGTGAACAGCTTCAAGGCTACAGCACTGAAAAAAGAGGACAAGGAATTTAAGTATGGTCTGTCTTCTGCATAAAGCTTCCACTCCATCCCAGTCAATGGGCAGGCACCTGCAATGTTACCATCACTACAGCCAGCCTCACACAGCTGTGTGACTGCAGCAGTTGTACAGTAAGTTCATGGTCAGGGCTGCATCCTGGCTCTGACCTTGACATAAGGTCACCTTGTGACAGGCACCTTCTTGCCCCCCTGGTGCCTTCCCCAGTAATTGGCAGAAAGAGGTCTTGTGCCACGCAGCACCATGCTTACCTGGCGGGCTGAAGGTGGCCTCCCATGTCATGGAGTTGTCTCGAGTATACAGTTCCACAGAGCCCTTGCCACCACTAGAACAGACTTTGAAGCCATCAGAGATGACCTGTCCCCCATAAGCATAAGGAGCTGGTCGGGACTGTTCTCCTTGTGTCTTCCAGAAAAATGAAAATGTGACCCCTGAGGAGAGAAACACACAGAGGTCAGCTGGTGCAGAACATACAGGAAATGCCCACGGCAATATCCATAGAGGGCCAGACACTTTGCTAAGAGCTGGATCTGAGCCATATGCTTTTAAATAGTGCAAGATTCTGCTACCATTCCCAGAACACAGAAGAAACTTAGGCCAGGTCCCCCTAGGCAATTAGTTTAGTGACTGTTTGAGGTTGAATGCAGACCCAAGCTGGCTGACCCTGGATGTACAAATGTGAACCTCTTTGCCAGTCTCCATTCTGCCTACTCACCCAGATCCTGACAAAATTGCCCTGTGAATGATTTTACAGAAAAAGGAATCATTTCATGCACACTGGTTATACACAACATCTTTTTAAAGATTTACTGCCTTGCGAACTTCCTTCCACATCCGTAAATACACTTTTACACTGTCGTTTTTTATGTCTGCCCAGCATCACATTCTAAACAGGGCCCACGGTTTTGTTTTGTTTTGTTTCAAACAACCTCCTGTTGCTGAGTCATATGGTTTTCTTCAAAATTCTGAAGGAATATTCCAAACAGAACTTGAAGCTAAATTTTTTTGACACATCTCAAATTGCATGTGTTTAGGGTACATTCCGAGGGGGATGTTCTCATAAATAGGGGAGCTCGCTTTCAAGGTCTAGGATGTCTTTGTTGCCCTCTGCCCACGGATGAAGGTTCGAGGTAGGCAGAGATGCCGGCAGCTACCAGGCTTTGCAGACACTTAACTGCGGAGCTTTATTAAGTGTGATAATTAGTTTTAATTATCAATGTGACACAACCTAGAATCAGTGAGGGATTGTCTAGACAAGGTTGGCCTGTGGCCATGTCTATGGGGGACTGTCCTGATTGTCTTAATTGATGTGGGAAGACCCAGCCCACAATGATTGGCATCATTCCCCGGGTTGGGTCCTGGACTGTATAAGAGTAGAGGAAGAGAGCTGAGTCCTAAGCACGCGTACATGCGTTCTCTCTGCTCTTGACTGCAGATGTGATGTGATGTGACTGTGGTTTTAAGTTCCTACTTTCTTGATTTTCCTCTATGATGGACTGTAATCTGAATTATCAGTCAAAACCCCACCTTTCTCCCCCAAGTTGCTTTTAGTCAGAGCATGTTATCACAGCAACAGAAATGAAAGTAGAACAGTGGGTTTGAATGCCAGACCCCATGCTGGGGTGAGGGTAGTATTCCACATGGACTATGGGGCCTCTGCTACAAACATTGTGAATGAGTTGGGTCATAATGGACATGACCCTTCATCCCCAGATGCAGAGAGAACAGCCAGGCTCTGAATGCTAAGAGTGTCTGGCATGAGTGCTGGCAGGTCTAGGCTCACCTTCTGCTCAGGACCTAGTCAAAGGCCCAGGTGGGTTACACTGTGAATGATGCCACTTCCATTGCTTCCCTGCCTCCATTAACCTGGGCCCACCTCTGTTACCTCATGTGTAAGTATACTGTGTGTCTGTGTGTGTGCATGTGCACTAAGTAACTACCTGCTGGACTCTTGTGTGTGGAAGACAGAAATAAATTAACCGCCTGGCTCCTCCCTCCTGACCCAAGAACAGGCCACCATGGGGAAGAAGAGGGAGACAGGTGTGGGAACATTTGTCTTGATCTATTTACATAAATAGCACCAAATTCACATTAGCTGTTATCTTCAAATGAGGCCATGGGCACCGGTTTAAAAGATACCTGTCCCTGGTGGGTAAATTGGATACTTGTTGCCAGCCATCTTTGCTGTAAGGCCTTATGGATTGGCATGTTTGGCAGAAGTCCTTTGAAGGTCTTGTAACCATCATGCTGCCTAGGCTTCCTGGTGTCAAAAGTCCCATGTGACTAACATAAGCATGGGGAATGTGGCACAAGTTTCCGAGCCCTGACTTGGAATTTCTCCATTTTATTTTTCTATTCAAGAGAAACCTCAGTACTTTGAAAATTCCTAATATGAATAAATAACAAATGAATGACAAATGTTTGGGATGACAAATCGCTTGAATTACCATGCTCTGGTCAGTCCTCACTGCATACATGTATTGACGACACTCTATACCCATAAGAATGTGTGATTGCCCTGTGTGGATTAAAAATGAAAACCAAGACTGATGAGATGGCTCAGCAGTTAAAAGTACTTGTCACATAAGCTGAGTTCTGTAGTTTGGATTCCCAGAACCCACATAAGTGCCTGGGCATGGCAGCCAACTTATAATTCCAGCCTCAGAAGGCAGAGACGGGGGATCCCCAAAGCAAATTGACTAGGGAGGCTAGCCATATTGGTGAGGACTGGGTTTGATTGAGAGACCCCGTCTCAATGAATAAAATGAAAGAGTAGTGAGGATGACTGCCAGCATCAACCTGGGGCCTCCACACACATGCACACACCACAAAAAAAGGGAAAAAAGAAAACCAGCCAGGCCTTGTGGGTAATCCTGTGATTGCAACTACTCAGGAGTCTGAGGCCACGGGGATCACACACTTAAAGCCTCCCTGAACTACAGAGTGAGTCCAAGGCCAGCTTTGACAACTTGAGATCCTGCCTCACACACACACAAAATCAACAATGTAGTTCAGCAGTACATCACTTACCTGGCATTCACAAGGCCCCAGATTTAACACCCAGGACTGTAAAACAAAACCTTCAAATACTAGAAGGGACCCAGACCTCTCTGGGCCTCTGGGAAGCTCAGAGTACAATCCAGGTGTGAAGGGCACCCTTGTGCTTCAAAAACAAACTGATGCCAAGTGATCCATGGCCATGAGGACAGGATGACTGTGAGAAGCTCCGGGTGGGGCTGATCCAGGCCACCCTGGCTGTGGAGGAGGGGTGCAGGCCTCACCCTCCTGTTCTGCATCCCATGTTTGAGTGGCACAGAGGCACATCAACTCTGGGCCCCTGCCCACCTCAACCAATTTCACAGGGAAATGAACATGAAACATTATGAAATATTTGTTATGAAACGTATTCCCAGCAGGATTCACAGAAGTCATTTCCCCCCCAAAAAATTCCTTTCACTCAACTCAAAACGATGTTGCCTCAGCCAAATGTGTCTCTGCCCAGGAAGAAAAATAAAAATTAAAAATTCAACATGGTATTAGGTAATAGGAATAAAAATTAAAAATTCAGTGTGTGTTGGACCTGGACAAGGAGAAAGCAGGCTGCATACCCTGCCAGCAAAGCCACTCCTTTTAGCTCAGTCAACCTGCAAAGCAACTACTGCTGTCTGAGGAAGAGCTCATTGAAATATCAGTCTGTGTCTCCACACTCTGGAAAGATTCACATTGTGTCCACAAGAGCACATGTCAAAAACTCAGAGCATCAGTACAGAGGAGGAAGTCTGAAGGGAGAAGAAATAAACACGACATGACAAATTGATTCCATATTTTGTCCTTGTTAGGATCAGTGAATCCTAATCCATCCACAGCCCCTTGTTGGGATGTGCTGGGATAGACAGCTGCATCGGCCAGGCAGCCAGGCCAGCTGGGCCCGCCTGGTTGACACACTGCAAATGCCTGCCTCGGCTGAGCATTGCACAGGCCTCAGAGAGCCAGCATCTGCCCAGACAGAGTCCCTACAGAGCCAGAGACAAGAAAAGAGATGTGAAAACAGGCTACCATCAACTACCAAGCCCTAGGGAAGAGGTGCCACACAGACAGGGGCAGAAGCACCCGAAGTGGAAGAGCTTGCCCCACAAAGGGAGCATGGAGCATGGTACATGCAGGTACATGTCCAACTCTCCAGGCAGTCCCTTCCAACTCTCAGCTTCCCACCTGGGTGCTCTATGAATGCTCCACAGGTTGAAGGAACACAGACAGCTCCCTAAGGCTGGTGGTCCAGGCTGAGTATGTGGCTCAATTGATAAAGAGTGCTTGCCTAGCATGCATGAAGCCCTGAGCTGGATCCCTAATACTGGATAAAACCAGGTGTGGTGGTATAGACCTGTAATCCCTGTCTAAGAAGGAATGAAAGGGAGGGAGGGAGGGAGGGAGGTGAGAAAGGGAGAAAGGGGGAAGAGAAGAAGGCGGAGGAGGAAGGCAGGCAGTCTGGTATTTTCAACGGCTATTTGAACTGGGAACCAACTGAAAGTGTGGGTTTGTAAACCCCACCAAGATTTTGACCTTAAAACTGTTACACAGGGTTTCTCAAAAAGCTAAAAGTAGAACTACCATATGATCCAGTTACCATATGGGGGAATGTGGCTGATTTTTTTTTTTTTTTTTTTTAAAAATAAAAATTTTTTTTTTTTTTTTTATCTTTACTTAAATACTTTAAAGTTTCATGCCTCTCACAACATACACCTTC
>NW_008355811.1:1431807-1433867 GCF_000622305.1 Nannospalax galili
TTTTATTATATCTTAATACTCACTGAATAACTTCAAGGTTCAATGCCTCTAACAATGACCTCCTACAACTATCTAATGTGACATAAGAACACTACACAGGTGAGAAAGTCTCCACAGGACTAAGTATCAGAGAAAGTCACAACTATGCCGACAACCTAGACACCAGCGCTGCATCCATGTGGGGGCCTTGGTCCTCAGGGGAGGCGAAGCAGCCATCTGGGCCACAGCCACCTCCTTCTTCAGGCTCCACAGGAATTTCCCATTGGTGTGGCCCCGATTGCAAAAGAACTGGCAGTGGGGCTAACAGGCTTGGCTTCTTACCCAGGAGTGGCCTTTTGATAGGCATGGCAGGAGGGCATGCCAGAGGAGCAGGCCTCTTAGAGGGGCGTGGCTGAAGCAGGGGAGGGGAAAGCAGACCTTTGAGGTTGACCAGTCCTGGGAGGGACTTGACAGTCCTAAGAGGAGCACCAAGGGAGGATGGGGGTGGGGGGTTAGGAGCTGGCCGTAGGGGAGGAGGTTTGCTCACAACAGGGGTGAACCTGCCCTGAAATGAAGCAGAATTGCTGTTGGCTGATGGGTCCAGCGTCTCGCAGCCCTGCAGTTGTTCTTTCCTGGTCTTTATGCAGTCAATGAGCAGGTCCAGTTCATCACTGTACAAATGCTTCCCCTCACTCAGTAGGAAAATAAGATGGCAAATACCAGAAGGCAGAGAGTAACTGGCTAGGTGCTCCCAAGCCAGAAAGTCATCCACCAGCTCAGCAGCCCTCTGAGAAATTCCAGTACTTTGTTCAGTGAAAAATTTCCTCAATTCTTTAATCACCAGCACCGCACTAGTGCATCCTCCAGGGGCATATGGCGATATATTTTGACAGATTCATGAAGCATGATTACAGTACAAGAGGAATGCTTCACACTGGACTGCTCCACGAGAATGCAAAAGGGGGAACCATCGTCTTTAACACCCTGCAGCGCACGATGAGGCCTGATTCAGAGACAAGGTGAATTGTCTCTACCATAAGACCAAAATCCTGCAAGCTGCGGCCTATGGATGTGGCATAATCCCTCTGGTCTATGTCCATAGAGACAATAACTCAATCCGAAGGCTTCTCACGATCCCATGCTTTCTGAAGCACTTGGTAGAAGTGCTGGAAAAGCTCTTCTTTTTGAGTGTCCCTGCTGTTGGCAAGATCTAGCTGAAAGTACGGGCATCGTTCATGGTTATCTTCACTCCCTTTCGAATAATCAGCCACGTTCCCCCATAATTTTCCTGGGTATACACACAGAGGACTTTATAGCCTACTACAGAGATACTGGCACATCTATGTTCAATGCTACTCTATTCACAATAGCTAGAAAATGGAATTAGTCTAAATGTCCATCAACTGCTGAATGGATAATGAAAATGTGGTACGTATACTCAACTGAATTTTATTCAGCCATAAAGACAAATGAAATCACAAAATTAGCATGAAAATGGTTGGAACTGGAAAATATTATGCTAAGTGGGGTCACCCAGGTGTGGAAAGACAAACACTGAATGTTGTTTCTCATATGTGGATCTTAGCTTTGAATTTTTAGATCTGTGTGTCTAATTTGTAGTGTCTATAGAGGTCAGGAAGTTAGAAAGGGCCCATGAGAGGAGGAGGTGAAGAGGGTTTAAGGGGTGAGGTGGTGGTAAACCACACAGAATATGAAAGTAGGAGGAATACTGAGTGTTAAAGGTTTAAGTAGGGATGGGGGCAGGGGATGGAGGGGGAGTGGGAAGAGGTAGGTTAACCTAAACTAAAGATGTATGAAAAGGCCTTATGTAAACTCACTACTTTGTAAGCTAATTTTAAAATAAAATCTTAAAAGGGGGCTAGAGAGAAGGCTCCCTGGGTAAGAGCACTGGCTGCTCTTACAGAGGAGCTGAGTTCCGTTTGCAGCACCCACATGGCAGCTAACAACTGTCTGAACCTCTTGTTCCAGGGGATCCAATGCCCTCTTCTGACCTCTGTGGGCATTGCATGACACAGGTGCACTTACATGCAGGCAATACACTCATACTCATAAAATAAAAA
>NW_008355811.1:1433910-1440561 GCF_000622305.1 Nannospalax galili
TCTGTGAGTTCAAGGCCAGTCTGGTCTCCATAGTGAATCCAGGCCAGCTGGGGCTACAGGGAGACCCTGTCTCAAAAAGACCAAATAAAAAATAAATAAATAAATGTATTTTTTAATTTTTTAAAAAAGAAGGAATTTGAATGCAAGTACCCTGCAGGGGTGGACAATTCCCCCAGAAGACATGCTTATTAAATGAAAATCTCAGTGCCAAGTGTGGGATACCTCCCTATAAATTTTTGGTCAGCGAGGCCCCAGAGACCCCCAAAATAATACAGGATTTTGCTGTCCTTCTTGATTATCTACCATAACTAGATGGTAAGACCTTATTTCTGAAGACACACATACTTTTGTTGTAGGGCATAGAGAAATTAGCTGAAAAGATCTGGAAACTTCCTCCCTGCTGGCTAGCTTTCATAGTGCAGGCTTCTAAGGAAGAAAGGTCATCAATGGTCTTACTCAGAGGTAGACCCTGTATGCCACAATACTGACCTGCCAGGCAAGATGTGCCTAATGGTGGGCAACACTTGGCATGACTGTTACAGAGGTAACCAACTGTTTTCTGATAGGATCTGAGAGCTCTTTCACAAGTGGGAATTCATGCCTTGTTCTGTACACTGAGTGTTGTACAGGACTATCCTCCAAGCCAAACAACTGCCATCTTCAGTTCAGCTGTGCCCACTTGCAAAATATCATTACACCTGGGCTTGCTGATTGTTGACCTCCCCTCACAGAAGGAGGTATAGGGAGAATCTTGGAACCCTCACTTGGGTATCCAGTCATTCCTTTCAACATCCTGTATGCAATTCTGCCCAAAATGCATGTAGCGTTGGGGAAGAGCTAATGTAATAAGCTGGGGAAGACTAGCGGAAGGAGGGCTCTATCTATGCAACTATGGGGAAGCCATCATCCATGCTGGGTAAAGACTTTCTGGTGCAATCTTAGGAAGGAGCATTCACATTCCTGTAAATAACTCCTCACCCATTCTCTGTAAGACCAATAAACTCACTGGCCCCCCAGGGTGAACTCTGGTGGAAATGTACCTTGATTGGTAACTGGGAGCTTGGGTGAGAAGGGAAGACGTTGTTTAGGTCTCTACTAGGCAAGGAATTTTAGCAACACCTGGTCAGCAGCCCATGGCTGGGAAGGACAAAGGCCCAATGAGGGAAACTACTACTGTTGTTTTGCTAAATGAAAATGCTGTCAAACTGCCTTCTAAACATATTTATACCCACAGATTAGTGCTGCTCCCAGCTCTGTTCAGAGAAAATTCTTTTTGCAGTGGGCAGCACTTAATGCAGAGACTTGTATCTGGACAAAGTGCTGAGAATAAGTGACTGTTGAGTGCTCAGCCCTAAATGGGACAGATAAATCACGCCTTCCAAGACCCAGGGAACATAGCAGAAGAGGAGACAGAAAGAATTTAAGAGCTGGAGGATGGGGAGGAGAGATGTGAAAAGCTGTTTTCTGCACATGACAGGGTCACTGAACTCTTGAACTCACTGCAGCTATGGTACCTACACAAGACCTGCACAAGACCAAGTCAACATTCCAGCATGGATGTAGGAAGGGCTCATGAGGCCCCAACCCTAGCTAAGGAACTACTGGAAGCTGATGACTACTGGGGTGGTGTGGCATGCTCTAGTGGGTGGCCCCACACTCATGCGCACGTAGGCAGCACTAATTGAACTCAGCTGGTTATTAAAAACCAAAAAGGAGTCAGGCATGGTGGCACATGCCTTTAATCCCACCACTTGTAAGACTGAGGCCAGCCTGGGATGGTCTACATAGTGAGTTCCAGGCCAGCTGGGGCTACATAGTGAGGCCCAAAAAAAAAAAAGAAAAAAAAAAGCCATAAAGAAGAGGACACGAAGGAGGGAGGGTGGATGGTGTGTTGAGAGACCAGGAGGGTGAGGAGGGCACAGCTGGAGTGAATATGAACAAGACAGAGTTTACACATGTATGAAATTGTCAAATAATAAATTTTAAATTCTTTCAAATAAACTGTTTCACATGATTTCGGTCTTTCAAATCTGAGACATCACTTCTCAGGCACTTTCGCCTTGTTACACACTTCCACTTGTTTATCTTCATTGGAACATGTGTCTCTTCCCAGACCACGCACAATTAACCCATCTCATGAGGCATGTGCCCAAGCAGCCTCAGAACCTCCTACCAACCTGCATTAAGCCTCTTTACCCCTAGAAATCAACATTTTCATTCAGATTAAAAAATAATTTGACAGCAGGAAGCTGGCTCAAATGGCAGAGGATGATAACCCAGGGGTTTCCAATGTGACCCACATGTGCCTGGGTGAAGCCCAGATTCAGATAGATAGCTCTGTACACGGCACCAGGGAGGAGGGATGAGTTGCATCGTCCCTTGATACACCTGTCATGAATTTAGCCACAGGTTGTGGGCTAGAACTGGTCTATAGCCTCCAGCTGCCCTTGATGGACACAAAAGAAGTGAATCTGATGTGAGGGTTAACAAACATGCCCTGCCCTGCCCTGGTCTTCCCAGCCTGACCAGTGGTCAACATCCTGAGACCAGAAATAACACTGTAAGAGCCACACCATCAATTTTCTTCTCACAAGTGTCAGCCCAATCCCAGTCTGAGTGACATCATGATAGCTATGTTTTAAAGTGGGGTTATTCCCCTTCCTTTATGAGATTTAATATTTTTATCTTTTGGCTCTGTAAGGCAATTTTCTAAGTTTTGATCTCCGGGATAAGTCTGAATTTGAATGGCTGCATGATTCCATTCCTCTTTTCAACTCACATCTGACATTTTCACATACATTGTACCTGATAAGAACTCTGCTCTCTTGGGCCGGAGAGATGGCTTGGCAGGTAAAAGAGTTTGCTGTGTAAACATGAGAACATGAGTTCAGATTCTCCAAAAATCCACATTTTAAAAAAGCCAGGCATTCCATGTGCACCTATAATCCCAGGGCTATGGGGAGCTGCTGGGGCTTCCTGGCTATCAGCCTAGCTCCAGGGTCAATGAGAGACTCCATCTCAAGGAAATAAGGTGGAGAATGATAGAGCAGGACATCTGACATCCTTTTCTGATGCATAGGGTCATGTACACACACACACACACACACACACACACACACACACACACAGAGGCCTGCCATGAATCCTACCCCTGACTCACCTTCAGGGCCACACTGGGCTGGGTTGCTGATACAGGATGACTTGTAGCTGCCATAGTAGAGGAATGTTACACCCTTCTCTTCCTTGAGGTAAATACCTTTGTTGACCTTCCCTTCTACAATATCTAAGGAAGGAAAAGGACATGCCAGTTACTCTATGCAACTGGAAGCCTGAAGACCTTAGTAAGACCTGAGTCAGACTTACAAGCTGCTGATGAATGAGCATCCAGTATTATTCACCTCCATAACCACAACATTTGTAATGCCACACACTATTCCCTGATGGTAATAGAATTCACTAATATTTAATTATTGATAATGAAAGTGTGAGTGATTTATAAATTTAAGTATTAGCTAATAAATTATTACCTTCTATTAATGTCAGGTCAGCACAGCATACACATTTTAATGTAATGATACTGTAAATGTCATATTTGGGAACAGTTGAGCCACGCACCGAAAGTGACACAATGACAGTCCCCTGCTGTCTTTGGTCCCTCCCACTCCACTTCACCTGTGCTTTCCAAGTGCAAAAGTCAAGTTACATGTGAGGGCACTGCTGAGTTCTGATCTCACTGGGCACTCACTGATATGTTCCCGTCATACACATCCAAAGCCTTGACTTCAGAGTCATTTCCAGACCAGGAAGAAGCCACAGCAACCCCCATCCCCCGCAAAGGCCTGCCAACAGTAATGCCAGAGAGCTGCAAATCTGGGTCTCCAGCTTGACTCACCCAGCCATCTTTTTTTGTCATGTGCATGGCCAACATGTCCAGCAGCATGAGATGGGTGGTTTATGGAGTAGATAAGTTAAGGCAATAGAAACCACAGACAATGGGCTTTTGTTGTGCACTGGAGTGAATGTACTCAGATACTGCTGCTACCTGTATAGGGCTAGGAAGGGGTGGGCATGTGCCCAAAGTATGTGCAGGAGCTGGTAATTCTATTTACATGTGCCACTAGCCAGGTGCAACCTCACCCTCCCTAGGGGCCTCAGTGTTAAATCTGCCAATTCTACTTATCCCATCCTTTACCAGGTCTATATTTTACTCCATTAAATGGATAGCTAACAGCTTAGGGATAACTCCATCAGGCTGCACAGCCCCCCCAAACCAAACAGCTTGCTTAGCAAAATCAATTAGGGAAGCCAAACAATCCACAGTTGAGAGAGAAATCAGGCAATATGCTTGAGAAAAGTGGGAGAGAGGGCTTTCCACCTCCAACAGATGTATTCCGCCATCACTGCCCTCCCTTCCACTCCGAGCTGCCAGTGGCAAGCTCTGGCCACAAGGGCTCTGGGTGTTCTAGACAATTATTTCATCTCATCTGACTCGAATGGGTGTGTCTCCTAAGACAGCTCCTAATGAGTTTTCAGAATGCAGCTGCAGAAATGCTGATGGGATGTTTGTAAGATAAATTTCGGATGAGGTATTTTAAAATCAACTTACAGTTTCCATGAAAACAGCAAGCTTTTCCTCCCCACAAAGAATACAATTTCTGCCAAGCGTGGTGGTACATGCCTGTAATCCCAACACTCAGGAGGCAGAGGCAGGAGGATCCGGAATTCAAAGTCATCCTCAGCTATACAATGAGTTTGAAGCCAGCCTAGGGCTACATGATACCTTGTCTCAAAAAAATTTAAGAAAGATCTTGGTTGTGGTTAGTTTTGTTCTGAAATCAAGCAACTGGTTCAGAAGAGCCGGGCAGTGTGGAAGTGCCTTCTCTACTTCTAGACGTGACAATGAAAGGGCCTCCTAAGCCAGAACCTCCGAGTGGCTTTCTCAGCATCCTGCTTCTCTCTTAGCTTACACTCAACGACCCACTCCTTTACCAGTAAGAGAGTCCTAGAGAACTGGATCAGAGGACCCTTGACTTCACTGTGATCCAGACTTGACAGGACCAAGCCCGAGTGCTCACCTACAGTCGCAGAGAAGTTGGAGTAGGCTGAGCCATTGGAATAAACAAAGGTAGCATTGTGGGAGGGAGGCACAGTGAGGTTGTGGGTTCGAAATGCTGGGTGAAACGACAAAAGAGACAACGCGTGAGTGACACGAGAAACATGGAAACAGCACATCTCTCAACCCAGGACTGGGATGGCCCCTCAGCCTGCCTCCCCTTCCCGCAGCCTCTTCTACTCACAGGTTTATTTAGCAGACTGAGTGGCTGGCTCCAATGGCCCCTTGAGGGCCAGTGGGTCCCACCTAGGGCACAATTTAGCAGACAAGGGTCCAATTTGCTGATTCCCACTCCCACACAGATGCTTAGTTGAGAGATGTTGAACTCAGCCATTTATGAAATAGCAGTAACAAAAAGATGAATGGTTACAATATCACAAAAAAGACAAGATAGAAATACCACGACAACTGCATGAAATGATGACAAATGGACAAGACAACAGTGGTTCACCACAGACAAGGGCTGTTCAGCTAGGAGGTGGTATCCAGATCATCTACCTGGCCCCAGCTATAGGTCACTGATAGATTACAGCCTTTCCTTGTCCCAGTGGGCACTGCCCTCACAGAGGGGCAGCAACAGGAAGTCACAGTGCACTGCCACACTGTACAGTGTGGGGACAGAAGCACTAAAAGTTTCACAAGTCAATGCACTCAGTCCTTGTCATGTGTCTGAGTGACTAAGGCACTTTATAAAAGGTGTTCTTCAGAGGTGAAAGTGTTCAGAACAGCTGGGCGTGGTGGCACATGCCTTTAATCCCAGCACTTGGGAGGCAGAGGCAGGTGGATCTTTGTGAGTCCGAGGCCAGCCTGGTCTACACAGTGAGTTCCAGGACAGCTGGGGCTACAGGGAGACCCTGTCTCAAAAAGACAAAAAAAAAAGTGTTCAGAACACCATGGGCTACTGACTTAATCAAGAGTCATGTGCTCAGATGGGAGAGTGAGGAGGTAAATACATGGGCAAACATCCTGGTTCCTGCTTGAAATAACGCCTCTAATGTTAGCTGTGGGGTCCTGAACAATGAACTTTCACTTAGCCAGGCAATTGCCCCTCAGGGGTTTCAAAATAAAGACTTTGAGAAAAGGAAATTAGATTATGACAAGAGCAAGTGGTCTGTTTTCCCCTGTCCTGCCGCCAGCTGGCTCAGGGTGCTCTCACCCCAACTGCAGCAGAGTAGAGAAAAACTCTTGGCTGCAATGCAGTCTGCAGAGGTCACTGTGTCTTGCCACACAGGAGAACCCTGGAGCCTCACTGAGGACAGAGGAGCTGCACAGTCAGACTGGGCCCTTCTCAGAACCCCCACCTCTACTACCAGCTCCAGGATGCCAGATCTGGGGCTGCTAGACTCAAAAGCTTTTTGGTTTTGAATTTTTAAAAAAATTTTGGATTTAGCCAGGTGCAGTGGCGCATGCCTTTAATCCCAGCGCTTGGGAGGGAGAGGCAGGCGAATCTCTGTGAGTTCAAGGCCAGCCTGGTCTACATAGTGAGTTCTAGGACAGCTGGGGCTACAGGGAGACACTGTCTCAAAAAGACAAAAAAA
>NW_008355811.1:1441648-1451708 GCF_000622305.1 Nannospalax galili
TACATAGTGAGTTCTAGGACAGCTGGGGCTACAGGGAGACACTGTCTCAAAAAGACAAAAAAATTTGGATTTATTTCTTTTTATTTTGTGTATGAATGTTTTGTCTGCATATATGTAGGTGCACCATGTGAGTGCAATGTCCTTGGAGGGCAGAGGAGGGCAATGGATCCCTTGAAACTGGAGTTACAGATAGTTCTTAGCCACAGGATGAGTGCTGGGAGCAAAACCTGGGTTCTCTGAAAGAACACTGTTCTTAACTGCTGAGCCATCTCTCCAGCCCTGAATATTTTTAAAATGTGTTTATTTATTTTTGCAGGAGTTTGTTCTCTCCTTCCACCATGTGGGTCCTAGGGATTGATCTCAGGTTGTTAGGCTTGACAGCAAGTGCCTTTACCAGCTGAGCCATTTCCACAGTCTTTATTTATTTATTTTATTTGTGTGTGAGAATGGGGGCATGGCACACATATAGAGGTTAGAAGACAACCTGTGAGTCTTTCCTTCTACCATGTGGGTCCCAGGGATCAAATTTAAGTCATCAGGCTTGTCAGCAAGTGTCTTTACCCACTGAGCCATCTCACCAGCCCCTGGCTTTGAAAGTTTTAAGAAAACATTTTAGAACCTTCTTGGGAGGTTCCCTCCTGCACATTAAATCACAGTAATAAGGAGAATGCCAGGGCTCTGGGGTTGACAGCATGGACACCAGCAGTATTTTGCATGTGTTGCATGGGAACCGATGTACACACAGAGTAACAACATAAGTACATTGGTCATTTGGCATCCTCAAGAGCAATAAGTAAATAAAAATAAAGTGGAAGGCACTGGAAATCATTCCAAATTAATATTTAAAAAGAGTTCTTGTTAGAATGCAAAGTGCTCAGGGCTTTCCCAGGTTTCTCCTGCTGGCATTGAACAAGTTCAGGGGGACAAGAGATCCTGATGATTTCTGTGGGGCTGGCACCAAGGAGAGCCTCTTAGCTGTGTAGATAAGTGCTTGGTAGACAAGGGACACCCTTGCTGTGTGAAATTGTGACTCTATAACAAGTGAGTCTGTCCCAGTTGACAACCCACAGTACCTACCTCAGATTGCCCTGTGGTAGCATGTACCTAGACTCGTACCATAGCAAAAAGTTCTGTATTAAGGTTTAGGGATTCTGCCCTTCAATCAATAATGTATTAATGTTCTCACAAAACACTTTGAAATAACCATCAGTGAGCCATCTAGGGCTCACTCTTCCCCAAAGTCCTGGCTGCATTGTCTCCTTCCCTCTCTCCTCCCAGGCCCTGGGAGCCATCTGTTCCCATGCCTGCAGGTATTCTCACCACCCGAGTCTACCTCCAGCTGTATCCTGAAGTTCACGGATTCCGTCCACATTTTCCAGTGGCCAGTAATGTGAGGCAGAAGCCAAGACTGCAAACCCTGCAGAGAAAGGACCAGAAGTTTAAATCACCATTAAGAAGGAGGGAACTGAAGACAGGAGCTGTGACCCAGACTAGGGAAGAATTAAATTGTCTTGATGACCACAGGCCTGGCTGAATAGGCATCAAGAAAATTCAATACAAACTCCTGGTTAAACAAAAACACCCCCTTAAATTAGAAATCAATGGCTAGTTCCTTAATCGGACAAAGAAAGACAAATAGCGATACATGCCTCTTAACTCATGAAAACAAAAACCTGTGTGCTAGAAGCTGCCTATTAGTGCAGGAAAGAGGCAGAAAAGCCCGTTATCCTGCTGTTTCCTGGCATGGCTTGAGAGGTAACAACTGATGTAATTAGCAGAAAGAAACAGGGTTCAAAATTGCTTTACTGGAGGAGGAAACTAATCCCAGTGCCATGCCAGGCATGGCAGAGGCACTTCACAAATACTCCCCTGTGAGAGGAGCGCAGCTTTCCCCTATTTGTAAAGATAAGAAATGAAATTCCTACTCAAGAGCTGGAGAGATGGTTCAGCTGGTAAAGTACTCACCACACAGGTAAGAGGGCCTGAGTCTGATCCCCAGAACCCACATAAAAAATCCCTGTGCAGCAGCACTCATCAGTCACAGCACTGGCCAGGACAGACAGAAGGGTCCCTGGAGCTCACTGGTCACAGAGTCTAGCCATGTTGGTGAGATCCAGGCCAGTGAGAGACCCTGCCTCAAAATAAATGATGTGGATGGTACTGTGAGATATAACACTCAAGGTGAACCTGGTCTTTACCTGTACAAGCATACACACACATACACACACACACACACACACACACACACACACTAAATTACTGCTCAGATGACACAGCTTAGACAGGGTTCAATGTGATGCTAATAAATCCAGCAAGTCCCTCTGCTCTGCCTCTGCTCCTACTACACTGGACAGGGCTCACTGCTGATATATTTTGTGATTCTTGAACTTACCTATGGCAGTGGACTGTCTGCCTACTGATGCCCAGCCAGTGCTTCCCATCTGCACTAGGCAGGTAGCCTTGCCTTGCCCAGCTCTGAGCTCCTCATGCCAGTCTTCCTTTGGATGAAGCCTCCAGGATAACAGCCCAGAAGTATAAAGAACCATCCAGACAATAAAGGTGATCATGCTCTGTCTGCCTGATCAGGGAAGTGCGATGGTCACAGTGATGGTGGTGTTAGTCATAGAGAAAACTTGGGGTGCTGGGGAGACAGTTCAGTGGAAAAGCACTTGCTACACAAGCATGAGGATCTGAGTTTGAACCCCAAAACATAAGCAAAACCTGGGGACAGCAGTACATGTCTGTAATCCCAGTGTTCCTATGAGGAGACAAGAGGCAGAGAAAGAGAAACCCTGGAAACAGGCAAGCCAGCTAGCCTGACATACGCAGTGGCAAACAACAAAGTGATCATGCCTCAAACAAGGTAGAAAATGAGGACCAACAGCCAAGATTGTCCTCTGACTCACATGTATACTATGGCACATGTATATTTGCACACCCATACCCATCCATTCAACATCATGCACATATATACAAAAAAGGAAACTTTTAAAAAATGATTTATGGAGCTAGAGAGATGGCTCAATGGTTAAGAACAGCTCACAATTGCCTGTAATTCCAGCATCAGGGGATCTGATGCCTTTTTCTGGACTCCATGGGCATCTTTACTCACAAATGCACATTCACACATACACACACACACACACACACACACACACACATATAGATAAAAATAAATCTTTAAGGAAGCTAGAGAGATGGCTCAGCAATTAAGAGTATGTACTATCCTTGCAGAGGACCAGAGTTCAGTTTCCAGCACTCACATCGGGCATCTCACAACCATCTATCACTCCAGGGGATCTGACACCCTCTTCCATGCTCCATGGTTGCCTGCACTCACATCTACATATCCACACACAGACACGTACCCATAAAAATTTGTATTTGTGTATTATTATTATTGTGTATGTGCATGATGTAGGGAGTGCATGCCATGGTGCGCATGTAGAGGTCAGAGAACAAATAAGTGGAATTGATTCTCTCCTCGCACCTTTGCTTGGATTCCAGGGATCAAACTCAGGTTGCCAGGCTTGCAAGGCAAGTGCCTTTATTTGCTGAGCTGTCTCACTGGGCTCCAAAGCAAACTTCTTGTAGAGGAAATAATGTGATCATCACCGTTCCATGATGTACGCCAGGTTGCCAAGGTGAGAAACCACTCCAAACAATCAACGAGCAGCCAGCAGGCTCATGAAAATTGAACAAACAGAGCCAATACCTTCTTGTGCATCTACAAGAGTGCTCACAAAACAAGAAGACAATTCTAAATTGTAGCTGATTAAAACATCTTAGAACCAAAGAATAATGACCATGTGAAATTCCTATAAAGAAAACTGCAGAACAACACCGAGGGACATTACAGGAGCCTTGAATAAATGAAGGGCTGAGCTCATTCTCAGAAAGTAGACTCACTGTCATGAAGGTACCAACTGTCCTTTCATCTGTAAACATTGGTAAATTTGTTATAAAAGGGCAGAGATTGTGAGGGGATAGTTGATGATGGAGCATATGTGTGTGTGTGTGTGTGTGTGTGTGTGTTATATATGTATATATATATGTGTGTGTATGTACACACACACACACACGGGCTGTGGGAGATGACTTGATGGGTAAGAGTACTTGCTTGTGCAAGCATAGGGACATGAGTTCAGATCCCCAGCATCCAGGCACAGCTATGTGTGCCAGTAATCCCAGCACTGGGGGGTTGGGGTCAGAGACAAGTGGATCCTGGGAGCTCACCAGCCAGTTAGTTTAGCCAAAACATTGAGCTTCAGGTTCAGTGAGAGACCCTGTCTCAAAAAATAAACTGGAGAACAATTATGTGCTCCTTTGGCCTTGGCATGCATGCACTTGAGCATGTGCACTCTCCACCACCTCCCACACATATACACAGACACTAAAATATATTTTTTTTAAAAGAACAAAGAATAAATAAGAGGACTTGGAGAGGGCATGGGCAGGGGAGAGCAGTAGAAGCCACTGGTCAGCAGCAAAGCTAGGTGAGGATGGGGAGCTGGGTCAAACAGGAGTACAGAAGCTGTGGGAAGGGCTTGCTGCCACACACACTGTCAGTTTAGGGGGAGAAGAAGCCACAGCTGTCTCTGCTATGTTTGGAAGTTTAGCTTGTGATAAAGGTGACATCTTAAATCAAAGATTTTATTCACCAAAGTTAGTTAGGCATTTAGGAAAAATAAGACCCATACCATAACACTACAGATGGTTCAAAACGTAAAATTAAATACAAGAGCTGAACCAGGTCAGTGGCTGGTGCCTATAATCTCAGCACTTGTAAGGTGGAAGGAGGATTGCAAGTTCAAAGCCACCCTTCCAGAACAAAGTGAGCTCAAGGCCAACCTAGGCTACATGAGACCCTGATTCAAATAAACAATAAATAAGTTTTCTGAGGTTATACATTTAACTACATTAATTTTTAAATTTCTGTACAAAAACTAAACCAAATCAACTGGGGGACTATGTTTACATAATGAATATATGTATATTATATTATATTTTATATTATATTATATTACATTAATAAAATTCTTATGGGCTAGGCAAGTGATCAGTAGTAGAGGGCTCACATAACATGCACAAAGACCTGGATTCAATTCCCAGCACAGGGGAGAAAGAGACAACAGAGACAGAGAGAGAGACAGAAACAGAGAGAAGGAAAGAGAAAGAGAGAAGGGGGGGATGGAAAGGAGGGAGGGGGGAAAAGAGGGAGGTGGGAAAAAGAGAGGAGGGAGGGATTGAGGGAGGGATGGAGAGAGAGAGGAGAGAGAGAGAGAGAGAGAGACTTCCTACTATTAAAGAAAAAGAAATCAACAGAAAGCCTATCAGAGTTGGAAGAAAAAGAACGGCAGATTGTTTTTTAATCATGCAGGGTCTCACCCTCCCAAGCTCACTCACGTATTTCAAGCGTGTAAAGCCTACGATGGGGCAGTCTGCTGGGGTTCGTCTGTTGGACTGGCAACAAAAAGGCCAGATGTGTGAAACCAGCCAGTTCAGCCAAAGGTTCAGAGAGAGTTTGCATCGGTTTGGGCTTTGGGAAGGCTGATTTGGCAGTGGCTCTGCAGAGGTTTACGGGTACATTCTCTCTGGTGAAGAAACTCTATTCCTAGGAATTTATCCTCAAAACAGGCTCACATGTATGATCAAAGACCTATATATACAAGGGTGCTTTGGACTATTCCCCCAAGATCAAAACACGAAAACAACCTGGATCTTCACCAATGGAAAGCTGGCTAAATAATCACAGAGTGTGCATAGTAAGCCGATTGCTCAGTTGAAGAAATCACGAGGCTAACATATGTGGGTTGATACAGAGTGGTGCATAAAAGGGGTGTTGGATGCAGCTCAGTGGTAGAGTGCTTGCTTAATATGTATAAGGCCCTGAGCTCCATCCCCAGCAAAACACATACAGACACACTCAGAAACAGACACATTAACACAGAGAGACACAGAGACACAAACACATAGACACATACAGACAGACAGACAGACAGACAGACAGACAGACACACACACACACACACACACACACGCAAGTGGTTCCGCCAATGTTTTGTGGTTTTGCTTGTTGACACAGGATCAAACTTGTCATCTTCCTGTCCCTGCATCCCAAGTGCTAGAATTACAAGTGTGTGCCACTACAACCTACTCACAATGTTCTTTAACTGATAAAATTGGGCCAACAAAACAAAACAAATTTAAAAATGAACTGGCAGTTATGATTCAGCTCGTAAAAGTACTTGCTATGCAGGCCCGACTACCTGAGTTAAATCCCCAGCTCCAGTGGTGGAAGGAAGGAACTGACTCCTCAGATCTCTATGTGAACCCCATGGCACATGCACACCCACACCCACACCCACACCCCACACATACACATACACACTATATGTATGTATATGTGTGTATTTTTATTTAATTTTGAAGAAACCCACCACATTGCAGTTAGACTGTAGGAGCCCTGCTACGTTACTGCACAGCAGGGTGACTAGAGATACAGCTGTGTGCTGCGAACCTGGAAAGCTAGAAGAGCCAGCCTCACTCTCAGAAAGCTGAGTCAGGAGGATCATGAGTTTGAGCTAACCTGGGTGGTATAGCAAAACTCTGTTTCAGAAAAACAAAACAAATCTTTTTTATTTAAGGTAGGAGAAAGAGTGATAAATGTCAGTGGTGATGGAGATGTGATTTCACAATGCATGCCTGCACCAAGACAAGACATGTCACACCATTAATATTACAGTTTCTGTGTAGTTATAAATCAATTAAAAATAAACTGAGCTAGTGAGATGGCTCAACAAATAAAGGTGCTTGCCACCAAGTCTGACAATGTGAGTCCTCTCTCCCAGGCCCACAGAGTGAAAAGAAAGAACCAACTACTTCAAGTTGTCCTCTGGCCTCCACACACATATCATGGCATGCATGTGTGCACACACAAATAAATAAATGTGGGGCTGGAGAGATGGCTCAGTGGTTAAGAACACTGACTGTTCTTGTAGAAGACCTGGGTTCGAATCCCAGCACCCACATGGCAGCTAACAACTGTCCGTAACTCCAATTCCAGGGGATCCGACAGCTTCTTCTGTCCTCCACGGGCATTGCATGACACGGGTGCATTTACCTACATGCAGGCATAACACTCATATACATAAAATAAAATAATAAATAGAATTTTTTGTCTTTTTGAGACAGGGTCTCCTTGTAGCTCCAGCTGTCCTGGAACTCACTATGTAGACCATGCTGGCCTCGAACTCACAAAGATCTGCCTGCTTCTGCCTCCCAAGTGCTGGGATTAAAGGTGTGCGCCACCAAGCCTGGCGATAATTTAAAAAATAAAAAAAATGTAAAAGAAAAACTACTGGTTAAAAATAATAAAGAAGCTGGGCATGGTGGCGCTTGCCTTTAATCCCAGCACTCAGGAGGCAGAGGCAGAAGGATCTCTCTGAGATCAAGGCCAGCCTAGTCTACATACAGAGTTCCAGGCCAGCTAGAGCTACAGGGAGACCCTGTCTCAAAAAAAAAATAAATAAATAAAAATAAAACCAATAATAATAATAATAATAATAATAATAATAATAATAATAATAGCAAAGAAGAAAATATTTCAGCCAGGTGCAGTGGCATGGGTCTGTTAATCCCAGAACTGTGGAAGATGAGGCAGGAAGATTCTGAGTTTGAGGTCAGACTAGTCTACAGAGTGAGACCCTGTCTCAAACACTAAAATAAACAAATTAATTTAATTTTTGAAAATCAAGGTGAGGGAGTTGGAGAGATAACTCAGCAGTTAAGAGCACTGGCTGATCTTGCATATGACCCTGGTTCAGTTCCCAGTGCCCTCATGGCAGCTAACAACCATACTTAGCCCCAGTTCCAGGGGATCTGATGCCCTCTTCTAATTTCTGGAGGCATTACATGCATGTGGTATACTTATATACATGCACGTAAAACACTCATACACATAAAATTTTAAAATAAGTAAATAAAATGTTTTAAAAATCAAGGTGAGAAAAACAATGTGAAGCTATCTATGTGAAATATGGGTATCTGGGGCAGGGAGGAAGAGAAGAAGAAAGGGGGTTTGAGATAGATATCCAAGAAATTGATACAGGTATTTTAAGAAGTGAAGAAAATGAACAGTGTGTCCCAGTAGGAAGAAAATGAACAGTGTGTCCCAGTAGGAAGAAAATGAACAGTGTGTCCCAGTAGGAAGATTCACCTTGCCTGAACTTCCTGTTCTCCAAACCTCTGACCTACCTTCCCTGAGGAAACACACCGTATCTCCTATTTTCATACTCAAGGAAGCCTCAGATCACATCAGCAAGTAGGTGGCATTTGTATTACACTCCCAAATGGCAAATAATACACACCACCTTAAGTGCCAAGCACCTCATCTGCAGGTGTTTGGATTGATGGCTCCATTTGCCAGTTTGTGTGTTATTTTACACACTGCTGTGTAAAATACCCTGACAAAAGCAACCTAAGGAAGGAAAGGTTTATTCCAGCTCATGGTTTGAGGATACAATTCATCATGGTGGGGAAGGCAGGGCAGCAGGAGCAGGAGGCAGCTGGTCACAAGGCATCCACAGTCAGGAAGCAGAGAAAGATGAATGCTGGTGCTCGGCTCACTTTCTCCTTTAGAGTCAGTCCAGGATCCCAGCCCATGGAACAGTGCTGACTATATTTAGAGTATCCTAGAGTCAGCTTTCTTTGTCAGCATGACACAGCCAAGAGTCATCTTAGATGAAAGCCTCAATTGAGGAATTACCTAAATCAGACTGGCCTGTGGGCATGTCTGTGAGGGATTGTCTTGATAGTTAATCTGTGTAAGAGCCCACTGTATGTGGCATCATTCCCTAGGCAGGTGGTCCTGAGCGGTATAAGAAAGCTAGATAAGCACAAATGAGCAAGCAAGCAAGCCAGTAAAAGTATTCCTTTATGAACCCTATTTTAAGCTCCTACTTGAGAGCCCTGACTTCCCTCAGTAATGGATTGTCATCTGGAATTGCAAGACACAAAAGCCCTTTCTTCCCCTAACCTGCTTTTGATGATAGTATTTTATCATAACCACAGAAATCAAACTGCAACCTCAATTAACCTAATCTAGATAATTCTTCACAGGCATACCCAGAGCCTTGTCTCCTAGTTGATTCCAGGTCCTGTCAAGTTGGCAATATTAACCATCACAGTTTTTACTAGTCCATTCTGTATTTTGTACACAACTCCCAAATGCTAAGGAGACTAACAAAGGCCTAGCTCTCACATGCAGCTAGAAGGCAGTGCTGGGCAGTCTATGGCTGTGAGATGCTGGATTGGAAAGACAAAATCCAAAGTCTTCATTTTTATCTTCTTCATGTTTTTTTCCCTGAAATTGAGGCTATTCATTTTTAAAACCCTCAGGGATTTGTTATTCAATTCATGTGAGAAAAAAAATCAGAAAAGGAGAACATCTGTTATACAAAGAACAGCTGCGAAGTCTTAGAATCCGCCTCTGCACACAAGCCCTGTGGACACAGCGTCCTTCTTGTCATTTCCAGTGATAAAGGCTACAGCCAGTGCTGGGCAGAAAAGCTGACTGGGATGGCCAGTCTATAGGCAGTCAGCAATGGGAAGAAAGGCTTGAGCTGAGCACACAGCCACCAGACTGCCAGTGTGACCCCCAAGACAGGCCAAAGTGCCCTCACTGTCCCCAATGTCCTATGACTACAGCACAAATCTGGCCACAGACAGAAGTCAGAGAAAAAGGGATTCCAAGTGGAAGTCCCCAGAAGGATGGTATTCCTGGTGGTGAATAAGTCAGACAGGTGGGCACAGGTGCAGAGACAGGAGCTAGACCTGTCCACACCACATGCTGTCCAGCCTTACAGACCAGAAAGTAAAAGGTGGTGGCATTCACGTGTCAACAGAGATCAACTGTCCCCAGGCCAGGCCAGTGTCACGCTGTGAGAAGGGTCTCCCACCTTTTTTTTTTTTTTTTTTTTTTTTTTTTTTTTGAAAAAAGGGCCCTTTTTTTTTTTTTCTTTTTTTTTTTTTTTTTTTTGTGTGGGTTGTTGGGTGGTGT
>NW_008355811.1:1452048-1505293 GCF_000622305.1 Nannospalax galili
AGCAACACTCCCCCCGTGCCGGGCAGGGTCCCCCTTGGGAAGGGTGTCCCCCCCTTTTTTTTTTTTTTTTTTTTTTTTTGTCTCTGAGTTTTTGATACAGGGTCTCCCTATAGCCCCAGCTGGCCTCACTATGCAGATCAGGCTGGCCTCGATCTCACAGAGCTCTGCCTGCCTCTGCCTCCTGAGTGCTAGGACTGAAGGCATGCACCACCACACCCGACTCAGGTCTCCTACTTTTTGGTTTTGTTTTTATTTTATTAAGACAGGGTCTTCCTATTTAGCCCAGGCTGGCCTTGAACACAGTTCTCCTGTCTCTGCCTCTGAGTGCAGGGACAACAGGCTGGTACTTTACCCACTGACTCAGGTGTCCCACTTTTGAATAAGTCAGAAATCCAGATGTTTTAAATTTGATTTTGAAATTTCCCAAAATGTTCATATTGCCAGTTTTTTTTTTCATTAAAATCATGTGGTGTTAATAAGATGAGCTAGACTCAGCCCACAGGTCCTTAAACACCCTTCTGGGTGGAATAACCCACTGTCCCCAAAGTTTCATGAGAACAAGAAACTCTTTCCTTTGTGGAAAAGGCAATTTGTGCCTGTTTTCAAATCACAAAGGTGACAGAGCCCACCTTAGTCATATGGCCGCCTTGGACTCACACAGGATGGCAGGTCAGGAATTCAGGGACTAAAAATCATGAGGGGTGGGAAGGCAGAAAAAAAGAGATGAGTACAGAGAAAGAAAAGGGAAGAAAGCTGAAGGGAGGGAAGGAGAGAGGGAGGGAGGGGGAGAGAGAGAGAGAGAGAGAGAGAGAGAGAGAGAGAAGGAAGAGAGATTTCCAGCCTACATCCCACAATTATAAACCAGTCCTTCAGAATTCATTTTTCATGTGCATTTAACGTTTCATCAACCCGGTATGAATTTGGTTTGGGGAAAGAGGCAAGAGGAAGGGAGAGAGGGAAGACAGAGGGAGAGAAAGATGGACCAACACCAAACCAACACTGAAGTCCCCCATGTCTCTGTTCTTTCCCCTCCTAGCCTGGCTCCTGTGTGGTCAGGAGCCTCCCTTGGGGAATGCTCTTTGAGGCCTCTCCTGCCTAGACTCCAACTGATACCTCCTCCCTGGGGAAATTTGGTTTCTCTCTGCCAGCTGTAGCTGGCTTCAGGGCTCTGTATTCTTCGCCTTAACGCATGAAACTCCTTTCCCCAAAAGATGTTGCCTGCTCTTCCCACTACCTGGAATACTGTTCCCCACATTTTGCATAGCTGCCTTTTCTTAGCCACATGTTAGGTCCTCTCACACCGAGCTTTCTGACTCCTATTACTGCTGCCATCCCTCTCTTCCAACTCCTTGTGTTTTTGAATGGCAGTGACCATGTTTTGATTATGTTTGTCTGTCTCCTACATCAGTTTCTGATCTTTGAAGGTAAGGGTTCATCTCCTCTGTGTCCTGTGGCCCCTGTGTCAAATTACAGCTTGGGGTGTGTGTGTGTGAGTGTGTGTGTGTGTGTGTGTGTGTCTGTGTCTGTGTCTGTGTCTGTGTGTCTGTGTGTATGTGTCTGTGTCTGTGTGTGTCTGTGTGTATCTGTGTATAAAATTCAGATTTTTTTCATTCTCCTGTTTTTAATGTTAGTAATTAAAAACATAACTATATTGGTATAATGAATGATGAAATGTAAGGCTGGATAAACAGGTATAATTAAACATAAACATAGAATAACCACA
Source organism: Nannospalax galili (assembly GCF_000622305.1). Taxonomy (NCBI): domain Eukaryota; kingdom Metazoa; phylum Chordata; class Mammalia; order Rodentia; family Spalacidae; genus Nannospalax; species Nannospalax galili. Next base: position 1,453,772 of record NW_008355811.1, read on the forward strand.
GAATATAATTATATGCATAAAACATTTATAATTCTAGAACCCCAGAAAATCTCTACTTGCTAAATTTCCATGTGTTTGATATGGCATAAACATTGTTTTAAAAATTCCATCATGAATACATGTTTTTTTATTGGCACAAGAAAGTTGAAAAATGGCATTCCTGCTGTGATCTGATAGTTACACCAGTCCTTTATAAACCATACATCACTATATAAATATATGGAATTATAATGATTGTCATTGTCTGAAGCCTGGGGCTAAGCTGGAGTCTGTAGCCCCTCCAGCTTGGGAGAAAAACCTAGGTAATAACACAGCTTGCTATTTTTCTCAAGTTCTCAGTTCCCCATTACAAACGTTATCTATAAAAGGGCATGTTTATAAACTTTTGCAAAGTGGCCTGCAATCTTGGCGAATGCCATTTATGGGTTTGATCTACCAGCTTGGAGCCTCCTAGGTCATCCTGGAGAGCAGAGGGCCATGAATTGGACCTGAGGTGTGGAAGAGTCTGACATGCACACAGGGTCAATTAGCTCCTAGAGTTCCCTCTCTAGACTCTCCTTCTACTGCTGGCTTACCTATCAAGTGGGAACTTGGGCTAAGTGCTCTCTTGGGTCCCTTTCAACTACAGCACATTCTAGTTCTGCTACAAGGACAGCCCACAGTCACTGTCACAGATAAACAAGGACAGTGCAGATGCTCCAAAGGGCCTCTTGCTGTTTGGAGAGTTCTTAAACATTCACTCATATGGTAAAGACAAGGGTCCAGCAGATATCTCATTACCTGTGCCAGTGTAGACAGACAAGCAGTATAGACACCTAAACATTGGGAGCCGAAACTGTGCAGGCAGTCACCACTGGGACTCAGTTTGTGGGCTGACAGGCCAGTCCTTTTGACAGAGTGCAAAGAGGGTTAGAGACTGTTTTCTGAGCACCTGCGCAATGTAGAAGGTTCAGGGCTGGGGCCAACAGGGGCAGCCTAACAGTCCTATCATCAACACTTCACACACCTGTGTACACAAGCTTCTTGTCCCTTCTTGGTGGCTTGTAGCTGTCAGTTCCCCTAACTCCCTCCAGGCTGTGTCCTCTCAGTTCTGTAAGTGTGAGTGAATGATCTCAGTTCAGAGGGACAGGTGTGCCATCTGTGCTGGAGACCACACAGGTCAGAGTGGACACATGATGACACCGAGGAGAGGAGACAAAGTACCCCTGTGAGCACTTCTTGGACTACTCTGGGCAACCCAAGGCCATTCCCTTCCTGGCAGGTGACATCCAACCTGGCCCCCACTCTCCCTGTATAATAGGCCGTTGGCCCATGTGTCAGCTCTGTGCCCATTTGTGGGGCCCTTGGGGGAACCGTCAGCACTCAGTCTTTCCCGAGGGCTCCCTCAGGGTCCTGCAGGCCTTAGAGGTGGGAGGAGAAGTGCAAGGAGGCCTTAAGAGGGCTGGGTTTATAGGAAACAGTCCAAACAAGTTCAAATGTAAGGAAAGACAAAATGGAGGACTAGGAGATCAAAGAAGTGAGATAAAGAAGATAAAAGAAGAGAGCAGAGGGGCTGGAGAGATGGCTTAGTGGTTAAGAACACTGGTTGTTCTTGCAAAAGACCCGAGTTCAAATCCTACCACCCACATGGCAGCTAACAACTGTCCATAACTCCAGTTCCAGGCGATCTGACAGCCTCTTTTGACCTCCGTGGGCATTGCACGACACGGGTACACTTACTTACATGCAGGCAATACACATACACATAAAATTTAAAAAATAAAATATTTTTTAAAAAAAGAAGGGAGCAGAAAGAGAAAGGAAGAACAAGGAAAGAAGAAAAATGGAAAAAGAAAAAGGGAAGGAAGAGGCAGGAGGGAAGGAGGGGAGAGGAGGAAGAAGCCTTGTAGCTGTGCCCTGCTGGGAGACACCTAAGTATTCCAGGAAGGTTTGCACTCCTGATGCTCTGAAAAGGAAGAAAGAAGGGGGGTGTTGTAGCCAGACGGGGGTCAGAAGAATAAGAACATAAGAGATACTTTCAGTCTGGACGGGGTGTTGAGAGGCACCTGGGCTCCCTGGCCTGGGTCAAGCCTTCATTTCCACCCTGTTTCTACACCTGCCCAGTGCAGAAGGTGCAGGTGCAGGGCTGGGGCCAACAGGGGCTGCTGTTCCTCTACAGAGGCTGCTTGACTGGGAGAAGCTCTCTACCCTACCTCAGAACAGGGGAGTGAGTTCTATGCAGAACAAAACCGAATTGGAACCACTCCTTGGAGCTTATAGAGTCCAGGATGCAAGCACACGTGTGGCTGGCTATGTGTGAATTGTGTAGCTATGTGTGGGCTGTGTGGATATGTGTGGATTATATGGATAGTTGGACATGTATGAATGTGTGTGTGTGAATAGTTGTACACAGGTGGACATATGTTGGCATCTTTGGATGCATGTGGACATGTGTGTGAGTATGTGGGGCCATGTGTGGATATGTGTCAACACATGTGGACATGTATGGACAAGAGTGACTGTGTAGACATGTGTGGGTGGGTGTGGACATGTGTGGATGTATATGGGTGAGTAGGTGTGGATGTGTGTGGATGTTTGTGAATGTGTATGGATATGTGTGATTGTGTGAGGGCATGTATGGGTGGGTGTGGACATGTGTGAAGGTATGTGGATTTTGGTGATGTGTGGACATGTATGAACATGTATGGATGTGTAGATATGTATATGTTTGTGGTGTGTGGATATATATGAATATGTAAGGACATGAATGAATATGTATGGACATGTGTAGACATGTGTGGACAGTAATTCAAAGGCCAAAGTCTGGGACGGGTCCTTTCAGCTTCCTTTTATAGACCAGCAGGATACATGGTTTTAGTTCTATCTGACAATGCCTGTTCATGTAGGAGCCTGCAGTCTCAGCGAGGGGAAGGTCTCTCCTTAACAACAGGCTCAAGCCCTCTCTGCTGTCCTTCATCATCTTACCATCTTGACTGAGGTCAACTCGTGAATGTTGGTATGGCTGGGCCCCAGGGAGGAAGCATGCTGTCCAATTTATCAACTCTGCTAGGAACCCCATGCTCCCTGAGCTCTGAGTCACAGGCCTCACACCCAACCTACCAGACTTTCCCGGCAAAGGGTCTGACATTCCAGATCCTCAGGCTCTGACCTCTAGTGAGAGGCCAAAGGGGAGCAGCAGCCCCACGGCATCTGCTGCCAGTAAGCTGCAAGCCCCTTCCATCCATCCTCACTGTGGATGTGGTGCTGCCTGTCCACAGTAGGGCTGTACCCCATCCTCCTAAGTAAGCCTCACCCTCTTGTTTCTAGATAAGGGGTCACAATGGCCAAAAAACGTCCCAATAGTAAGAGAGGTCCCCCATGTACAAGTCCAGCAGAGACAGAGGGTGCTCTGTGATGTGTGTGGAACTGTTAGGTGGGCAGCCTGCAGTACCATGGGGCTGGAGTTCAGGGAAAGTTCCCATGGGTGGTGGCTCTAAGTAGGCACAGTATGTAGTGAGGTCACATAACACAGTTGAAAGAGACAAAGACCTTCTACCATGAAGAGCATACATCCTTAACCAAAAGATTTCATCCAACCTGGTGTAAAGAGAGCTGGGACAGAGACTAGTTTCCTCGTCCTCAGCCTGAAGACACTAGTCACACCAGGGCTGCTGTCTCAAAAGACAGAACATATTTTCTGGGGACAGAAGAGCCCAAAAGCATCACCAGTTGATAGCCTGGGTGTTAAAACTATTTCTAATACACCCCAGAGACAAGGAAAGAAGCAGCCACCAAAGCAAGCAGGGGCCTTACCTGGATGTTCCTGGGCCCTGGGCTGAGCGCAGCACACCTGTAAGGAAATACCACTGTGAGGCACCAGCCCAACCTCCCACCTGTGCATCCCAGCCCTGTGGCAGCCCAGGGGCATTACCTGGAAGCCACAGAAGGATGAGAACAGCCAGACCCAACGACATAAAGGTGGTGGTTCCCTCATGGTGGGGTGCCCGCAGTCCACAGGGGCCTCTCTACCTCCTGCTTCCCAGGGACAGGGACATTGTCACAGGTTCCCCACTACAAAGTCTGTCCCCTTAAAGTTTGTGCTCCATCTGGGAGCAGTCGGAGAAATTCTTTTCTCCTAACTGGTGTCTTCAGGGACCAGCAGGCAGCTCTGGGCAGTGGAGAGCTCCTCTGCTTGACCAAGGTCCCCAAGTCTTAACACCGGGGGTGGGACAGGGCCACAGGCTGTCTGAAGGTTCAGAAGTTTGTGCCCTTCTCCAGGACTTGCCGGCTCTTGCTTTCCATCTCAAGTCAGAGCTCAGAGCTTGATGTTGTCAGAGCTGCCTCCCTCTGCAACTGAGCTCCGCCACACCTCGTTGGCCTGGAGTCTAGCCCGCGGCTTTGGGTGGAGAGCTGGAGTGATGTCAGCAGGCCTCAAACTTTGTTATCCTCTATTTATATCCTTCCCACGCTGGCCTTTCCTGGGTCCTAACATCAGTCTGTTAGGAACCACTGAGCTCCTTCCAGGACTTTCCTATCCAGAGGCTGCCAGATAGGCCTAAAGCAGGGGAAATAAAATTGTGGTGTGACTGAGAGAAAGAGTCGGGGGAGGGGGTGACTGTGAGGGTAAGAGAAAGAGAGTGTATGAGAGAGAATGTGCGGGTGAGAGAGTAGAGCATGAGTGTGTGTGGAGGTAAGAGAGAAAGAGCAAGAAACAATGTGTGTGGGTGAGTGAAGTGAGTAAGCATGTAGAGGTGAGCATGAGGGTGAGAGAAAATGCATGTCTAAGTGTGGGGGTCTGTGGGGATGAGAATGTATGTGGGGGTGAGAGACTGTGTGTAGGGGTGAGTGGGGGTTTGAGCATGTATGGGAATGGATGTAAGAGTGGATGGGTGTGGGTGTGACTAGGTGTAAGTGTTCATGTAAATGGAAGCATGTATGTGGGGGAGTGGGTGAATGAGTATTGCATGTGAATGGGGGTGAGTAGGTGTGAGTAGGCATGACTGTGGATGCACATACTGGGGGCACATTCTTGTTGGCACGCTCAAAGTCTCCATCAATGGTAATAAGCATAGGTGTGGATCAAACCAGGAACTCCATTGAGATCAGGTCTTGTTCAGCTTGGGAAAAAGGTAAATTATATACACACAGGAAACACTCATGCCCTGCACAAGGTTGGCCATGATTTCTCTTCAACTCACCCTTACAGAAGTCAGGATGCCCCTATTATTGACAAGGTACTTGTCAATACCCACCTGGGCTACTCCAGCACCCAGCATGGCGCTCTCATGGAATAACCAAGCCATATCTCCAGCTAACTGTGTCTCAGCTTAACTAAGGCCAAGACTTGATCCACCTACTCCAAATGTATACAGTGCACATGGGCTGTCCAGTCGCATGACTATATACACACATGCATACACATGAACTGTCTGTCCAGCTATACGGCCATACACACACACAGATGTACCTAGGCTGTCTAGCCGCACAGTCACACACACACACACACACACACACACACACACACACACACGCACAAGGGATGTCCAGCTGTCCAGCTATATACACACAGGTGCACATGGGCTGTCCAGGAGCACCACCACAGCTCCATCCCATCTCTCCCTAGCTATGCTCCCCTCTCCCATAGAGCTGAATTTCCCTCCTGAATTCTTTATCTGCAGAATGGAGGCAGCACTGGGTGTCCAGGAGACAAAGACTAACATATAAGGCCCTTAATGCCAGGCTTGGAAGAGATGTAGCACACTCAATAAATGTTGCTATGATTATTACGATAAAGTGGAAAGTAACAACCAATAAATGCCGGGTAGGCTTATCGTCCCAGTTGCCCTGACTTTAAATGGGAATTAAGAGTCTTGTATCCCAGCGTACTTCCTAAAGAGGCAGAAGGACGGCTTACAGGCCCCAGGGAGGGAAAAGGGATGTCAAAACCCAAGGTGATCACTGACAGCCTCTCTCACTATCTGATCACCTCACTGGGGCAAGCTCCAGATGGTTCTGTGAACATTCAGCCTCAGAGTCAGAGAAACTGGAGTCTAAACACCAAGCTCTTTGTAATAACCTTAAGCCTAGTGCCTAGGTAGTGTTCAGGGGAAAAGTAATTTACAACTTTCTCTTTTCATCTGATCAATTTTCTATTCCTACTGACTCCCCCATGAAGGGAGTAAAGGGATGAGCCTCAGCCCCATCTGAACCCAAGAATTAAATAGATTGCTAAGTACAGACCTTCCCTGTTTCCAAGGTTGAGAAAAGACAAGGTGTTTCTTTTAATCATAAATTTGTCCTTGGAAAAAAGAGGGCACCAAACTCAACGGTAATACTAAGAACTGGATAGAAAATATGATAGCAGGACTGTCCATCAGGTGCCAGTGCCTGGCCACTGATGCACCCTATGTCTGTCCTGGATCCCAGCCTTCAGGGTGCTCACCTTCCATTTTACACTCCCCACACCCACAGGATGAAGTAAAGAGTCCACTATTCTTTAGCAAATATCCAGTTTCCTTAACATTGGGTGAGAAATCTCAACTGTGGAGACTTTTCAAACTTGATCATCAAATAAAATGTGGGTGTTGCTGGATATGGTGGCATACAACTTTAATCCCAGTATTCAGAGGCAGAGGCAGAGGTAGAGGCAGGAGGATCTCTGTGAGTTTGAGGCCAGCCTGGTCTTTGTAGCCAGTTCTAGGCCAGCTAGGTCTACACAGTGAGATCCTGTCTATTAAAAAAAAGTGGGGGGGGGGGTGCTGAAGAGATGGCTCAGTGGTTAAGAGCACTGACTGTTCTTGCAGAGACCAGGGTTCAATCCCCAGTACCCACATGGTGGCTAATAACCATCCAAACTCCAGTTCCAGGGAATCCAACGCCCTCTTTTGACTTCCATGGGCATTGTATGACATGGGTGCATTTACATACGTGCAAGAAATACACTCATATACATAAAAATAATAAAATATTTTTAAAGTGGGTATCATGGGCTGCAGTTCTCCCTGGGGCAGAGGGCAACTCCATCCCCACCAATCCATAAACTTTTATCTAGACTATTGTCTATTGCTGGGTGATGCTTTGAGCTATGTATATATTGCAGAAAGATTAAATCAAATTAACACATATGTCTATCACTAGGTCACTCTCAATAATGAGAGCACTAAAATCCATTTGTTTAACAATTTGGAAAAACACAGAATGTTATTTTTATTACATTTATTTATTTATGTGGGGGGTGCGTGTGGAGGTTAGAAGAGTTTTGGGAGTCATTTCCCTCCTTCTACTATGAGGGTTCCAGGGATCAAACTCTGGTGGTCAGGCACTCAGGTGCCTTCACCTGCTAAGTCATCTTGCTGTCCCAGGACTTTATTATTTACTGTGGTCAGGGCACAGTGCACCATTAGCTAAAGCTTCTTCCTCAAGCCTCCTGGAGACTTCAAATCTGTGACTAGTATGCCCTTTCCCTGACCTCCCTCTGCTTGCCTCCACTTCTATTCTGTTCCTAGGAAATCAGCTCCCTCACATGCCATTTATAAGCAAAATCACATCATGGTTGTATGTGACTGGCTTTCTTCACAGCATAATTTTTGAAATGGCTTTGGGTGGGGAATGGGCCTACTATCCAATAACAAAGCCTGTTTGTGAGCCTCATTTTATCACCTTCTTAGGTGGCCCCCAAGTGTCAAGCTGACAAGAGACTTCCAGCCCTTCCTTTCTGTTTTTCTCTCAAGGCCATTAATCACAGCCTGACACACATTGCCTTTCCAACATTTATTTCACTCACTGCCACCCTCTCCCCACTGAGAGAGATGCCCAGCAGAGCCACGTGCTTGCTCTGGAACAGGGCTTGGTACTTAGAGAGAATTTGACATCCAATATTCAAAGGATACTATTTGAATTAGTGCATTTATACTTAAAGGATGGGGTGGGGATTTGTGGTTTCATAAAATTCATCGGATCTTATTGAATGGATGCTAATTAAATATTTTAAATGGGTTTTAAACTTTGATGATGCTTCACTCAATAAATGTTTGTAGGGTTGCTGCCGAGGGACCTGATGGTGACAGGGTGTGACTGAATTACTCACACAAGGGACAGCCTGGGTGGGTCAGAGTGTGTCTTACAGGGGTCAGCCTGTACAGCTGATAGAGAAGCTGGATTGCTGGGTTCTTAGGACTATTTTATATCCCCCCGAGTACACTGCTCCCTAGCTGCATGCCTTCCATCAACCCTCCTGGCTACACAGGGCAGCTGGCTTGTGTGCCCCACACTTCCATTCCCTACAGACAGAGCAATAGCTGCTTGCCACACTCAGGCACCAACAGAACAGACAGACCTAGAAGGTCTGAAGGATGAAGTCACAGGGGAAATGATGTGAAGAGGTCAGGGGATTCTTCCTGATGCCTAAAGGAAGAAAGAATGCTCCAGAAAGAAATTATGGAATGCACTAAGCTCAGGATGTAGGAGGCATGGATGGTAGGTGATGTTGTCCAGCAGCCCTGCCTCCCTTCCCCTCCCTTCTCCTCCCTTCTCCTCCACTCTATTGGTTTTTCCCTGTGGTCAGTTCTAATACCACAACTTGAATCAAAACTTCAGGGTGTTATGGTAGGCAGACCATCCACTGGAACATTCCAACTCTTCCATACATTACATATTGTTCCTGGTCCAACAGTGAGCCAGCGACCTACTCAGCAATAATCAGTGTCCTCCTGGAATGAACACATTGTGACCTTGGGAGGGAAGATTCCCCTCCCTCCCCTTCCCACTGTCTGCTAACTTCGGTGGTCTTAAATTAACTTGGGTGATACCCATGTTTCTCGCTATAGTGGAAAGAAGTATTTGCAGCAGAAAATAATGAACCCAGACAGAAATTCTAGCATCCTAGCCCTGGGGTGGGCACTCGGAGCAAGAAGGAGTCGAAATCAGCCAAAGTCCTTGATCCAGCCATAATTAAAGCCGGTTTTATCTGACAGTCACCAGTAAAGTCATGTTTGGGCATGAAAAAGTTCAATCTTGGCTCTGTCTTCTCCTTCAGAGTTCTGGCCAATGCAGTATGTCTGAGAAAACCAGCAGTCTAATAGGCAGTGGAGAGCGGGTAGAGGGGGACATGGAGAGCTGAAGCTGGAGACAGGTCACTGCTTATCAGGCAAGCCGAGGTCAGAAACAGTCCCCACACCTCACCCCCCGCCACTCAGTCCTCTGCCCTGCATCTTCTTCCTGCCACAATTAGAATGGTTGCATCTAGCCTCATTCCCCACAGTGATGTTCCTGAGAGCTGCCTGGGCTTCTGCACAGGGTTTTCTGCCCACCCAGCCTCCCAGTAATGAGAGGCACAGTAAGCACCCAGAAACGAGGGGCTCATTATGGAGTACAGAATCAAGGTGAGTACCCTCTCCTCCCTTCCCCCAGCTGACAAGTCAGGAATGGCTCCTCAAGTTCACAGTTCCCTGCTTTCCATATTTGCTCTCCTGCCCCTCACATATACCCCCAAATCACACTCCAAAGCAAGACTCACACATCAGTTTCATCTAGACTCTGCTTCCAGAGTCAATGATAAAACCCTGATGTGTATTCGTCTCTTCCATCCTAAAGGGGGTGCTTGGATCACACACACTGTGTGAGAGCTTGGGCATGTGTGTACTCAGGTGCATGGCTCTCATCTACCTTTTGAAGAGGAACCAGGGAAGGATAAGAGATTGTTGGCAAGATGATCAGCAGACCTTGCTGTCTACCCAGCACCCATTCTCATCTCTTCTGTATGACTCCCAAACGTTTGGGCTGCCAGCATGCTCAGTTGAAAATGGATGCTTCTCGACTGAGGGGAATGATTGGCTTGGCCTGCAAAGCAAGTGCTTTATAAGCACAAGGACCTGAGTGCAGAGGCATGTACTTGTAATCCTGGCACTGAGGAGGCAGAGACAAAAGGATCCCTAGGGCTTGCTGGTTAGCTGATCCAGCCTAATTGGTAAGCCCCAGGACAATGAGAGACTCTGTCTCAAAGGAGGTGGACAGTGTTTCTGAGGAATGACACCAGAGGTTGTCTTATAGCCTAAACACACACACACACACACACACACACACAGACACACACACAACACGAATGCTGCCAGAATGGGGGAATACAGGTGACCTACCTGTAGCTTGCTCATCTTACATACACAGGATCTTCTGTTCCATCCCTAACAACCTCCCATTAGAAAATAAAGGTTACTCCCTGTGATCATGAATCTGGATTGCCAACTTGACTGGGTTTGGAATCACCTAGGAGACACACTACTAGTCATGTCTCTGAGGGGATTCAGAGAGGTTTAGCTGGGAAGACCCAGCCTGGATGTGGCAGCACAATCCGATCCCACAGGCTGGGGTCTAAGACAGAATAAAAAGGGAAAAAGGAAGAAGTCAGCTGAGCACCAGCACTCATCTCTCTGCCTCCTGACCACAGCTACAATGTGGCCCACCATGTCATGCTCCTGCCACCACAGCTGGAGATGCTCTTGACACCATGCCCACCATGATGTTCCTTGAAACTATGAGCCAAAATGAACCCTTCCTTCCTTAACTTGCTTTTGTCAGTCACTGTCACAACAATGGAGAAAGTCACTAACACACTAGCCTTTCAGCAAGTGGTGGCCACTGGCCTGTGGACAATGAGATGTGGGTGGAAGTCTCTGAGCAAAGAATTCCAAAGGTATATGCTTTCGGTCTTTGCTCTTCCAGAGCCTCCAGACCTCCTTTCCCTGGCTCAAAGAATGGAGACAGTGAGCAGATGTGGGGCAACAGTCTCCAGGTGTGACGATGAAGACAGAAGCTCTTCCTTTCAGCATAGAGACAGAAAGAGCCTGGCAAGAGAAACCCAGTTCATATCCAAACTCTCAGCTCTTCTTGACCCCATGAGGGAAGGGAAGAGGACACCCAGCCTGTGGTCCAAGGCCAGTCAGACAGACTGTGAAAAAGACGAGACATGAGCATGGGAGGAACAGAGAACTCAGCAGAGTCCCATAAGGAGTTTCATGAGGATGACAGAGATCCTTGCAGCTATATGTGAGGCATCCCTCCCCCATTTCAGCCTCTTCTCTCAGGACCCTAGCAAGAAGGAAGGCTGAAGGTGGGCAGGAGATGGAGAAAACCAGTGTATACCCAGGAAGTTAAGGATTGCTGCTGGAAAAGACCTGCACACACCTTTCATTTGAGGACCAAAGCCCTTACTTTAATAGGAGCTAGACAGGCAGGCCTACACCAGGTAAAGGAAGAATCCTGCAGGAGATCCCTCCCCAGGGCCAGGAAACTGGGCCCAGACCATCTAGGTTCTATTTCTGTGGGGAAAACCCACCCATGACCCAGGGCCACAGGGCCACTGGGACAGAGCTCATGCTGTCCACACTACCAGGCCAGTGGGTTGCAGCATTCTGAGGCCAGAGCAGAAGAACTCAAGGAGGTGCTGGTCCATAAGAGGTCTGGACACTGGAAGTGCAGCAAAACATGGAAAGGAGCCCAGATGATCAGCCAGCCCCATCCCACACACGCCAGACCAGAGGACCATGGAGCCAGAGGAATGTGGGGCCTGCAGTACTGAAGGTCACCATGGCAACAGGGCCAGGCCTAGGACAACACCCATCTGGCTAGAGGGACTTAATGCACATGAGCATGCAAATTTTGGTATAGCACACACACACACACACACACACGTACACACACACACACACACACACACGTACACACTCATGGTCCAACAAGAGCCGTTCCCACATCTGGCACAAACACCGATTATCTCAGACTGTGTCGTCTTCCTCAAGTTGTCCAGCATTCATTCCAATATTATGACACATTCAAAAGCAAGAAGAAAAAAGCAGCCTGCTGTCAAGAAGCAAGGCAATCAAAACTGAGACAGAAAATGTTGAGTGACGGGGTCGACATGCTAAATGCGGACAGCACTACCTAGCAGGATTTGTGTGGAGATGGAGATGATGCAAGGGGTCACATAAAGTGTTGGCCCACAAACCAGACAACACACAAAACTCAACGGCCAGGAAAGGGCCATGACCTTGACCGAGGTCAATTAAAATTGGCCAAAGCAAAGCATAAAATGGAAAAAGCATCTTTTAAAATGGTATGAGTGAGCAGTAGTGCAGCAGCAAACCAGCGAACGTGGGCAGAATTGAAATTCTAGAACTGAGAGAAAGAAACTAAAGAAAGCTGTGAGACGTGAGGACTGAGAATAGAGTAAGTAAGCAGATGAAAGATGGCTGGGCTCAGGAAGTGCGGGGGGAGGGGGAGGGGGGACCAACAACATGACGAAACATGGATACTGACCGGACAGGACAATTATAAAGGAGAACTCACAAAGCAGTATGAAGAAAATTACACAGAGCATACAGAGGAACACAGAGAAACATTACAAAAACTTACACCAGCCAAAGAACAATGTCATAAATAGCTAAAACATTGAGGGCTAGGGATATAGCCCAGAGGTCAAGCACTTGCCTAGCATGCCAAAGTCCCTGGGTTCCCTCCCCAGTACCACAAAAAAAGAAAGGAAGAGAGGGGAAGGAGGGGGAGAGGGGACAGGGAGGGGAAGGAAGGAAAACAGGTAAGTATTTGCAAGAAAAGTGAAATGGTTTTCAGAATGAAGGTGACTAAGGCTGGGGAGAAGGTGTGCCCAAAGTGGGCACAGGATTTCTTTGGGGTGATGAAGTGTTCTGATCGCAGCTAGTGCTGATGGCAGCTCAATGCTGTGACTGCAGTACAAGCTACTGGATTTTACACCTTAAAATAGTGAATTTTATTGTATGTGAATTATGCCTCCATAAAGCAGAAAGAGAAATAAACGCTTCAAACAGAAATGGAAAGAATTCGATAGCAGGAGGCCAGAACTGGAAGAAATGTAACGTTCTCCTGACCAGAACCACGAGACACTAGACAGAAACTCTGTCCACGCCAAGAAATGGTTCAAATCCGGTTAAGTAGGAAAGACCTTTTTTCCCTTATGTTTAACTGGTGGGTTTTGGTTTGTTTGTTTTTGTTTTTCTTCAGATAGAGAGTCTTGTGTATCCTAGGCTGGCAACTCCCTATATAACCAAGGATGATCTTGAACTTCTTATTCTCCTCCTCCATCTTCCAAGTGCTGGGATGACAAGCATGTGTCGCCACACCCAGGTTATCCTGTGCTAGGGATTGAACTTGGGGCTTTGTGCATGCTAGACAAGCACTCTCCCAACTGAGCTATATCCCAGCCCCTGTTTAACTGTTGTAGAAGAAAAACTGACTGTGTAAAGAAGAAAGGGTAGATTGCTATGGGCTGGAATGTCTAAAGAAAGATCCAAAACGCAGTATGACAGACAGTCGGGGGAAAGGAGTACACCATGGTGAGGGATTTGCCCCCTATGTGGCAAAGCATCTTATCTTTGGAAGGTGACCTATGACTAAAGAGATGCTTCCCAGGCTAGAAAGATGGCTCAGTGGTTAAGAGCCCTGGCTATTCTTGCAGAAGACCAGGGTTTGAATCCCAGCACCCATGTGTCATCTAACAACCACCCATAACTCCAGTACCAGGGGATCTAACATCCTCTTCTGGCTTCCAGGGGCATTGCATGACATGGGTATACGTACATACATGCACACAATACACACATACACATGAAAAAAGAGAGAGATGCTTCCCATGGCCACTGCTGAGAGAAAATTTGACAGCTACTGGGGGAACAAAAAGTTATATAAATAATTAGTCAATAATTCCAAGTCACAAATTCTTTTTTTTTTTTTTCTTTTTTCACCTTTTTGAGACAGGGCCTCCCTGTAGCCCCAGCTGTCCTGGAACTCATTATGCAGACCAGGCTGGCCTTGAACTCACAAAGATCCACCTGCCTCTGCCTCCCAAGTGCTGGGATTAAAGGCGTGTACCACCACACCCGGCTTTTTATTTTTTTTATTTTATGTGTTTGCATGTATTGCCTGCACGTATGGAAGTGTACCCGTGTCGTGCAATGCCCATGGAGGTCGAAAGAGGGCGTCGAATCCCCTAGAACTGTTACAGACAGTTGTTAGCTGCCATTGGGTACTAGGATCTGAACCCAGGTCTTCTGCAAGAACCACCAGTGTTCTTAACTGCTGAGCCATCTCTCCAGCCCCCAAAGTCACAAATTCTTAATTAATCTGAAAACAGATGGAGAAAAGGATGAGGAAGGAAGAACAAAGGACAGATGGAATGGAAGACACCTGGCAAAGAGCAGGCTTTTATCCCAATCATAGGGGTGGAAATAAAAGATACTCAGATTGGGTAAGACAGGAAGAGAGCTGATTGTCAACTGTCATGTAAGTATAAACATGGAGTGCTGTTATGAGAGTGGCAAGAAGTGATACACCACCAAAAGCCTAGCAGAAGAAACTGAACCAGGGGTTGGGAAACAGCACAAAGGCAGGCACTTGCCTAGTGTTCAAGAGGTCCTGAGTTCAGTCCCTAGCAACATCAAATAAAGAGAGAGAGAGGGAAAGAGAAGGGGGGAGAGGAGAGTGAGTGAGAGAGAGAGAGAGAGAGGAGCAGGAGGAGGAGAAGAAGAGGTGGAGGAAGAAAAAAAGAAGAGAAGAGAAGAGAAGAGAAGAGAAGAGAAGAGAAGAGAAAAAAGAAAAGAAAAGAAAAGAAAAACCAAGCGTGTGACACCACAGACAAGCCTATTTAAGACCAGGGCTGCATCTAGGACAGAGGAGACTTTATACAAGGACAAAGGGATGAATCCACCAGCAGCAACACATCACACCTCCAAGCAGAATGCACGGAACAAGTGAACATCAAAATCCATGGCAACTTAAAGGAGAAACAGACCCATGTGGAGGTCTTTAGAGAGTCCTCTGAGTAGCTGACAAAGCCAGCAGGTAGGTCAATAGGACATGGAAGTGCTGACCAACTCTTTGGATGACACAGGTAGGTGACACCCTTTGCAAGTGCAGATAAAACATTCACCAATCAAACCACACTCTGGCCACTGAATGAAGGTCAATAGGAACCTTTGCAAAATATGCTATCTGATCGAGATGGGATTGAACTAGAAATCAAACAGAAAGAAAGCCACATAGAGGTAGTGGTCTAACGGAATTGTGGTCATGGTTTTATGGCTGTCAACACATTAAGTCACTAGACTAGGGCTGGAGAGATGGTTCAGCAGTTAAGAGCATGTGCTACTCTTACAGAGGATTCAAGTTCATTTCCCAGCATCCACAAGCAGCTTACAATCACCTATAACTCCAGCTCCAAGGGATACAATGCCCTCTTCTGGCCTCCACATACACAGACATACACATAATTTAAAAGAAAAAAAAAAATCATGGTACTGTAACTGTAAACACACAATTGTGACGGTGTGTAAGTTGCAGAACTGACATGTGAGTTCAGAAAGTTCACAAGAATAAGGTCATCGGGAAAAAAATGAGTTCTGTTTTAATATGTCCTTAATGCAGGATTGGAAATTTTTTTTAAAAAATTGGCAGTCTCATGTAGTTCAGGCTGACTTCAGATTTACTAGGTAGCCAGTGATGACCTTGAACTTCTGATCCTCCTGCTTCCACCACCCAAGTGCTGGGATTGAAAGTGTACACTACCATGTTTCTTTAATCATGGTGCTGAGAATGGAACCCAAGGTCCCTTGCATGTTAGGCAAGCTCTCAACCAACTGAGCTATAGCTCTAGCCCCCAAATTAAAATATATTTAAAATACCATTTATAGTAGAATCAATGAAATACTTTCATATTTTGAAACATTTTGGGAGTGTTGACCTGTTTTGTATCTTATCATGCTGGTGGTCACCATAGGAGAGTCCCGAAAGTGTATTCTAGAAGGGAATATGTCAGTTAGTTAGCTATCTAGCTAAGTTTTTTTGAGATAGGGTCTTACTATGTAGCTCAGGCTGCCCTCAAACTTTTTTATAATCCAGACTAGACCTGTACTCAAAATTCTCCTGCCTCCACCTCCCTAAGTGCTGGGATTGCAGACAGGTGTGTACCACTATGGGTGCAAGGGTTATTTTTTCCTGTATATAAATTATACCTAAATAAACCTGTGCAAAATAATCCTTTAAAAATGGCACAAAGGTGAGAAATATGGGTCTTTGGTGATACTGGAGTGTCTGCTGGTCCTGCGCGGTTTTGTTAGATGTGCTTAGAAATGACCTCCTACCAGTGTTACCTGGAAGTGTCCTCCAACCACTATGCCACTATGCCACTATGCCAGCAAGTCACACCTCCTTCCTGCTCGTCAAGGAGTCAATGGGGGAGTCAGTTACCCCTCCCACCCAATCAGTTGACCTTAGCTGCATGTGGGGGAGGGGCTAAGGATATATAAACTGAGAACACCATGTGGCACCTCTCACCATTTTGTGCAGCTCTCTGGAAGTCACAGGATCTATATTTGAGTGTGGACTTTCCAGTGCAGCTGTAAATAGAGGGGTGCCCACTCTTCTGTAAATAAACCCCAACCCTATGCTCTGTTAGTAAGCCCAATAAACTCGTTTGGATTAAAAAAGAAAGAAGAAAGAAGAAAGGGAAAGAAAAAAGAAGGGGAGGGGGAGGGGGAGGAGGAAAAGAAATGACCTCCAACCACAGCCAGGCAGGCTGAGTGAGTCTCACCTGTATCTTGCACCTTTATCTCAGATGTTTGTCCCTGGGCAGTAGCCCAGAGCTAAACTCATGGTTTGCACAGAGCTGAGATGTCTGTGGGTTTGTCTTCCCTTTCACCTACCTCTGATTGCAGACTGAAAACTCAAGATGTTAAAAGATGGGGTGCTGAGGCACTAAGGACCTTGGTCACTGGCACCATTGTCACACAGGCAACACGTCAGCCGAAGAACAGTGTGCATGCCATTTGGAAGCAAAGCAAACTGCCGAGAAAATGATAATTCCTGTGCACCTTTGGAAAATCACGCCTGCGCAGAGAGCAATGATTAATTAACACCTCACAGGCATCTCTGACTGACAAGACCAGGCTCTGCACAAACCTTCAAAGACCGAACAGCAGTCGGGGGTTTATTCTGCAGAGAGCCTACTCACCAGTACAAGCTCTACCACTGAACCTCAGGAAGCTCTACATTCGGCATTAAATCAGAAATAAAAGAAAGATATCTGCTTCAAAGTCAACCCCACAATTCTGTGATATATGAGCTACCATCACTTCAATAATGACAGCAAAAAAATTTTCCACAATTTCCTTTAGTCACTCCTTCAAGACTAGCAGTCAAGGGCAGGCATATTGAAAAGCCAGTGTACAAATCACCAGATCACTTTTTACCACCTCAGTCTCTGCAGAAGTGCATACATGAAACCTTCACAAGGAGCCTCTGGACACTAAGTTACGCGTGAAACGTAAGCTAAGGCATAGTTGACACCTAACTGCATTAACCACTAAGAAGTAGAAACAGTGGTAATCTTAGCAGGCTGAGAGAAATTGGAGCCTGAGCACACAGAATGTCGAGAAACCAGAAGACTCCACTCTGAGATGCTAAACTGGCCACACCTCTGTTCCTCTGGGAACAAGACATCACTTTCACACACTGGCATCCCAGAGAACCTCTAAAGGTACCCAGTGCTACTCCACTTCCCCTGTCTCTCTTTCTTCTCACTCACTTAGTTCCCATGACAGACACTGTGATACCATCCCTCCTGCCCAGGTAGACATGTTGTTCCTGCAGACTCGACGTTCAGCTTAGGATCTTGCTCTGCCTCTACAGTTGCCTGATGGCCTTGAGCAAGTTACTTAACTCTCTGGGTCTCAGTTTCTCCATCCATAACACAAAGATGATTATAGTACCTACCTCATATAGCTGAAAGAAATGTTAATACTATGTATGTTTTATATAAACAGTGCTTGGCACACAGTAAGTGCTGTTGAGTTTCAATGAAAATGATGGTGATAACAGTGATGATGTTGATGAAGGCAAAGGATAATGATGAAAATAATGGTGATTGTGATGATGGTTTCGATGATGATGGTGATGGTAGTGATGATGATGATGATAATGATGATTACTGGGGTAATGATTGTGATGATGGTGGTGGTGGTGACAGTGATGATGGTGATTGTGATGATGATTGTGATGATGATGATGGTGGTAATGATGATGGTAGTGATGATGTTCAGGATACTGATGACCCCCATGACCACTAATCATTCATTTTCTTTCCTACTGTAAATCGAAGCTTTCTTTTAGAGGTCACCTATCCTGCTATCATTCTTAGCCTTTCAGAAAATATTTATTGAGTGCCTGTGTGGCAGGAGTCTCCTGTCTTCAGGAGCTGAGATTCATAGAGTCAATAAGAAACTAATCAACAAGCAAAGGTGCTGAGCAGTACTGTGCAAGAAAGAAAACAGTGTGTGCAGAGAAGGGGAGGAAGCATGGCACTTGGTGCTAGTGACAGGCACAGCAGGATTTAAAATAGGTCAAAGGTTGGGATGGAACCTGTTGCTAAAATTCCCTCAGATGGGATTGTAAAGGAGGTACACTCCTTCTCCTGAGGTCTACCAAACCAAAGATTTTGAGGGGCTTACTTAAGAGCAATGGGTAAGGGGTCACTTACAGGAGTGTGGGTGCTCCCCGATAAGGCCATACCAGAGTCTTCAACTAGGCATGGATGAAGGCTTTCCCATAGCCACATAAATAGAGAGGCCCTCTCATCTAATCATTCCCAATCCATATGCTCTAGTTCTTCCCTCAGGCCACATGCAACTAGGGCTGAATTGTCCATCAAACAGGAAAGTGAGGCTGAATACTCAGGTGAGGGTCCAGTGACTCTCCCTGCCCCTTCTTCTATGTGGGGGTATCAGCAGTCAACAATCCCAGCTGTGATGATCTTCAGCAAGTAGGCACAGCTGAGCTCAGGAAGGTGGCATCTGTCCAACTTGGAGAGTGGTCCTGTGTAACAGGGCTATGCCTCCTACCAGTGTACTCAACTCACAGGATATATGAGGACCAGGGGCAGCAATGACATCCTCTTGAGACACCCTGCCTTAGGAAGGGATGGTTTCTCAGCCTGCTGGTCTTGCTAACCTAGAAGGATGTAATGCTCACGTGGTTGTGGTCTCCTCAGTCCCTGATGAGAGAAAGATGATTCTAAACCAAATCAAAGGAAAGTAATGTTGAGAGTAGGATATGGCAAATCATGATGATCATGCTTGTGCCCCTGGTGAAGACATGCCTGAAGCCTATTTCCAGATGTCTCCATTACATGAGCCAGTAAGTTTCCTTCTGTTCAAGTTCATTTGAAATTAGTTCTTTTTCCTTTAATGAAGAAGTCCTACATAGAACAGATACTAGCAGACCCTATACCTCTGTGCATTCTATCCTCCACACAGAGCCATCCGCATGTCCTCCACACACCATCCACATATTCTCCCACACAGAGATAACCATTCCAAACCCAGATTCTATATAACCCTCTGTGCTGGAGTTTTGTTTTTTCCTGTTGTTTGAGACAGTCTCACTGTGTAGCCCTGGCTAGCCTGGAGCTCACTGTGTAAACCAAGCTGGCCTTGAACTCAGAGAGATCTGCCTCCATAATGCTGGCATTCAAGGCATGCATCACCATACCCAGCTTGTGCTGGGATTTTAAGGTGTCTACACAAGACCTAGTGGCTTCTCAACACTCTACCTCAGAAGGCTCAGTCTGGCCCCATTTGTGTGGAAAAGCACCATCCACCCAACCTTGCCTTATATAGAGGTGCTCTGGGCAGCATTTGTAAATATAACTGCAAATTAGACCTTTCAAGTTAATGATTGCCTGTTTCCATCTCCATCGCCAACATTCACATGCAAAACAGCTCTCTTTCCTCTGGAGGCCTCTCAGCCTTCTTTCTCGCCCTGCCACCCACCCTCCAGATACAAGCAAAGGGCCTAGTAAAATTAAAGTGAGATCTTATCACTTTTGGCGCATGACCCTTGAGAGATTCCCATTATACCACGGTCACTGTGAATCCACAAAGGCTGTCCTATGACCCTAGTAGTTCCCATCTTACTCCCTCTAACTTGTTGCTATGGACTGAACACTTGTATCCCCCAATGCCTAAGTGAAAGCCCTAGTCCCTGGTGTGCTGGTCCTAGCAGGTAGGGCCCTGGCTAGAGGCTAGAGGTTAGGTCTTGAGGGTGAAGCCCTCAGGCAGGATTGTCATGTCCTCCTGAGAAGAGGAAGGAGATAACCTCTCTAGTGAGAGGGAATGATAAGACAAGATGTGCTGGATAGCTTTAGTGTCAACTTGACATACCTGGGTCGAGGGAGCCTCAATTGGGGAATTGCCTCTATTGGACTGGCCTGTGGCCATGTCTGAGGGGCATCTTCTTGATGAGTGATGTCAGAGGGCCCAGCCCACTGTGGGTGGTGCCACCCATGGGTAGGTGGGCCTGTGTTGCATAAGAAAGCAGGCTGAGCAGGGGCCAGGGGAGCAAGCCAGTAAGCAGCATTCCTCCAAGGCCTGTGCTCCAGCTCCTGAGTTCCTACCTTGGGCTCCCTGATGAACTGCGGCCTGGGAGATGTAAGCTAAATAAACCCTTTCCTCCCCCAAATTGCTATTGGTCAGAGTATTTTGTCACAGCAATGAAAAAAACAGACTAAGACACAAGACAACCACCATCCATCCACCAAGGCAAGAACCCACCACCTAGAACTGTAAGGAATGCCTATCTGTTGTTTTAGTTTCTTGTATACAGAGGCCCAGCCTGGTGGAGCCACTTTCTTGGCTCCAAAGACCCCATGCTCTGTCCTTCTCCCTTCCCTGGTTCCCACCTGGGGGACCCCCTGCTCTGTCCCTGTATCTGGAATTACCTTTCTCAGTCTTCATTGCTTAATCTCTAGTTCCACTGCTACTTCCACAGAAAGAACAGTCTCTGACTGATAGCAGTCATCAAAAGCAGACAACCATGCTGGAAAACACCTGACTCTCCTCAGGAGCATTCACATAAAGTGCTGAGGTAAGCAGCAAAGACCCCTCAGAGCAACTACCATGAGGGTGCTGAGGAGAGCAGTGACCGCCCCTCAGAGTGGCCACAGTTAGGGTGCTGAGGAGAGCACTGACCGCCCCTCAGAGTGGACACAGTTAGGGTGCTGAGGAGAGCACTGACCGCCCCTCAGAGTGGACATAGTAAGGGTGCTGAGGACAGCAGCAAGGCCACTCTGGAAGGGCTGAGGAAGAACACAAGGGACAAGGGAGGACCTCTGGGAATTCAGGGAAGGAAAGGCTTCTGGTATTGGAGGGCAGTCTACTGTCTCCTGTGTTTCCAACATCCTCAGAATACATACCACCACCATCTCTCAGTCTGTACATGGAAAACAGAAAATAAAAAGAGCGGGAGCCAAATGAAAACATTAGAGCTGAAAAAGGCCATAACTTTAAAAATTCCTGTTGTACACAAGGCAATAGCTGAGGGGGTGAAGTCTTTGGAAAGCAGAGAGAAATGATCAGAACAGAACAGCTTCTCAGACCTGTAGGGTGAGAATCTAAGGTGGGTGTCATCACTGTCCAAGAAGAGGGAAAGAGCATGTTACTAAACATCTTGGAAGAAATGATGGCTGTTGTCTTTACAAGTGCAAGAGAAAATCAGTATTTGAATGTGTGAACTAAGTCAAGACCTGCTTTGTGGGACAAGCCCATCAGTCCAGAGTCAAACAAGGTAAGGAGAGGCTATTCAGTTTCTCTCCTTCTGTTCTCCCTCCCTCCATTCCCTCTGTCCCTTTTTGCTCCCTCTCCTCTCTCCCCTCCCTCTCATGTTCCCTTCTTCTCCTTCCCTCCCTTCCTCTCTCTTCTGCCACCTTCTTCCTTCCCTCCCCCTGTTGTGTGACATTCCTGGGGAGACATAAATAAATGTTTACTCACCCCAAATAGGAACTGATGACAGACCAAAGTAAGGATATTACCAAAATCCAATTTGGTGAGCCAATGACTTTTATTGGGGTTACTTATAGGAATATGGATGAGGGGTTACTTACAGGAACAGAAATGACTCAAAGACAGCTACATCACTGAAAAACCCACCCCAGTAAGGGTGATAGCTCTGCTGGCCTGAGAGACTTCTAGGCAGCCTGACTTGTCTGAGAGTGTCTCTCTGCCCTCCTTACCTCTTATATTTGCTTGAGAGGAAGGGGCCTAGAGAATTTTGCCAGTTTCAGAGATTTCCTGAAGGCTTTGAGTTGTTTACTTCCTGGACTTAAGGAGCTTCCCTGCAGGATGGAATGTTTCACCTCCCTGCAGAACATCCTGTTGTTTACCTCCCTCTAGAAAATCCTGTTGCTTACTGAGCTTCTCTCCAAGATGGAAAGTTTTATCTTGGAGGAAATTGCTATACAACACCCCCTTTCCTTCCCAACCCCCCCATCTCTCTCCCTTACCTTCCTTCCCTCTCTCCCTCCCGTTCTCCCTCTCTCTCTCTCTCCCTCTCTTGCTCTCTCCCTCTGTCTCCTTGAGCTATTAATCTCTATCTTCTTCTGCTCTTGAACATTAGAGCTCCTGGCTCTTGGGCTTCAGATTGGAGTTGGCCTTCACTTACAGTCCTAGGTCCCCAGCTTGTGAGCAGCAGGGACAGCATAGTAGATAGATCAGACTCTATGGCCAAGGAGCCCATTCTCATGTCACTCTCTGGAGGGAGGAACATGACAGATGACAGATCAATGAGAGATGGATATTCTACTGGCCCTGTTCCTCTGTAGAACTCTGACTAATACAGCCCCAGATAGGATGAGGAAGAAGAAAATTAACAAGGGACTTAGCAGAAAGCAACAGCACAATCAGCCATCTGGATCTAATTGACATTTATGGAACACTCCACCCAACAACAGGATACATGTTCTCAAGTGCGTAGGAAACACTCACCAAGCTAGACTGTTATCTTACACCATAAAATAAAATGTAATCAATATAAAAGAGGTGAAACTATATTTAATATGCCCTCTGGACACTATGAATTTGAGCTATAAATCAAAACAGAAAAATAATGGTTAAATCTCTAGTCACTAGGCAATTAAAAACACACTCTCACCTAGTCCATGAGTTCAAAAGTAACTTTTAAGAGAAATCACAAAATATTTTTAACTGAGTAAAAATGGAAATATAGCCTGTCACGCTTTGTGGGTGTTCTGGTTTGATTTCTGTTGCTGTGACAAAATACTGACCAAAAGCAACTTGGGGTGGAGGAAAGGGTTTATTTAGTTTATATATCACAGTCTATCATTGAGGGAAGTCAGGATAAGAACCCAAGGCAGGAGTCTGGAGGTAGGAATTGAAGGCTGAGGAATGCTGCTTACTGGCTTGCTCTCCTGTGCTGCTCAGTTAACTTTCTTATACAGTCCAGTCTCACCTGTCCAGAGATGGCACTGCCTACAGTGACTGGCTCCTCCTACATCAATTAGCAATTAAGAAAATTCCCACAGGGTCTGGAGAGGCAGCTCAGCAGTTAAGAGCACTGGCTGCTCTTGCAGAGGGCCTGAGTTCAATTCCCAGCACCTACATGGCCGCTAACAACCATCTGTAACTCCAGTTCCAGGGGAATCCAAAGCCTTCTTTTGATCTCTGCAGGCATTGCATGACACAGGTGCACTTACATACATGCAGGCAATATACTCATATACATAAAATAAAAATAATAAAAAAAGAAAATTCCCACAGACATGGCCAAGGCCAATCCCACGGAAGAAATTCCTTAGTTGAGGTTCCCTCTTCCCAGGTGTCTCTTATTTATGTCAAGTTGACAAAAACTAATCAATACAGTGGGGTACAGCCAAAACCATGAGCAGAGGAAAATTTATAGCATTGGATGCTTTTGTTAGAAAAGAAGAAACAGCTCAAATCAGTAATCTACAGTTCTATGACAAGAAAGTAGAAAAAAGGAAGCAAAGTAAACCCAAATCAAGCAGAAGGAAATAAATAGCTGACTAAATAGCTATATTTCAGGGCAGAGATGTTGCAGAAAGCCGGGCCCCTCCACAGCTTCCTAATAAGAAATATCTAGTGATACATAATTACATAGAGAATGGTTACTGGCCTCTCTCCTCTGTTACAGTCTCATATAAATTTCCTATACTGTCATCTCCTTACCTCAGTTGCTGTCCACCACGTGCACCCGCCCTTCCCATGTGAGTATCATGTTCACAGGATCCACAGGTTTTTCTGCCCAGCTTCCTCCTTTGGGGGAAGGGGATTGAGACAGGATCTTGTATAACCCAAGCTGGCCTTGAATTCCTACATATCTTGAACTCCGATGTATCTGAGGCTGGCCTTGGAATCTTTGCAATCCTCCCAAGTGCTCGGATGACAGGTGAGCACTATCACACCTGGCTCAACTTTCTCTTTTTTTAATATTTATTATGTGTGAGAGTATATTGCCTGCATGTATGTAAGTGCACCTGTGTCCTACAATGCCCACGAAGGTCAGAAGAGGACATTGGATCCCCTGAAACTGGAGTTAAGAAAGGTTGTTAGCCACCATGTAGGTGCTAGTAACTGAACCTGAGTCCTCTGCAAGAGTAACCAGTGCTCTTAACTGCTGAGCCATCTCTCCAGCCCCCTCAGCTTCCTCTTAAATTCATACCCTACCCAACCTTGGGCTAGAACACCTCCACTCTTAATACATACTGAGCACCTAATATTAAGATGCTGTTCTATGTGTCTCCCAGGTATCACTTTACTCTGATGGCTCCAGGGCAGGCATGCATGATCTCCATGGCCCAACCCAATTTATGATCCCTGTCTGTCCCCATAGCAGAGTGGGGAGGCCCCTAAGAATGTACAGGTAGCCCAGCAGGGCTCCTTCAGAAACCTCTCCGGAGTGAAAAATGGCCTTCACCCGGGACCTTGTAATTTACGATGTGCAATGCCTACTTCTGTCCCTCAGTAACTGTCTGAAGTGTGTCTACTCAGTAGCTGGCCCTCCCTTGCTCATAGTGTATACCCCAGAGTCCTTACTCCCCTCACTGTCCCCTGAGCATGTGTTTCGTGGGTGCCCCATTTTGGTTTGTTTTGGAATGTGGTATTTGCTGAATGTCCCTGCAAGGTGATCCTCTTGCCAATAGAGCTGAGCAGGAACTGGACAGGGAGTGTGGGTCATGGTAAGTCAATTCCTAAAAAATTACTTTCAGAAAACAAAAAGAGCATGGTGGTATACACCTCTGATGCCAGAACTCAGGAGGTTGAAGCAGGAAGATAACAAGTTCAAGGCCAGCCTGGGCCACATAGAAAGAGACTCTCTTTTAATCTGTGTGTGTGTGTGTGTGTGTGTGTGTGTGTGTGTGTGTGTGTGTACACAATAAAAAAGGAGAGGGTTCCTTCTGCATGTCCTCCTTTTTTAAGGGTCAGTGGTCAGTGATTGGTCCAGATAAAAGGCACCTTCCTATCACTGAGCCTCCAATCCATTGTTAACCTCTCAGTCCTTGGGGAAATCACCCACCTGCCAATACATGGGGTGTTGTTTGGCTGGTGGAAGAAACTCCAGGGAGCTCTCCTCTCCTGAGGGAGGATACCTCATCAGATACCTCTCAACTGTTGACTTGTCCCAAAGACAATCACTGGCATCTCCCTTTCCAAACAGGAAAACAAGACCATTTCACTGGGCTCTTGGCTAATAAGGCTGCCAAGAGATCCCCTGCCTTACATTAACACACGGGAGAGTTTTACAAACCTCCCAGCAGCTGGGTTTCCTTCCCAGTTGGCTTTGTTCCCTGGGAAGTCTCACAGCCCACTAAAACTCCCAGGGGAGCCAGGCACCTCAAGCTGGGCTGTTCCAGGATAGAACAGCAGGAGACACTGCCTGCTGGCTGAATTGGAGCTCTCCTGGAGAGAAAAAGAAGCTGCAGCCAGGGTGGCTACTGCTGAGTTTCCAGTTGGGGTGTGGGTTGAGGAAGTGCCCCTTAGAGAAGGGGGGTGGTCAAGAAACCTGGAAGCATGAGCAGTGTTCACTTCTGCTTTGGAAACTCACATTGAGTCTGGGGGAAAGGACAACAGAAAACATGGAGGAGCAAGGCAGCAAGGACAAGGAGATGGATTTTCAGGATCTCTCCAGAATAGGGTCTCTGACCAGATACCCACGAGGTTCTTGCTATGCATTGCTTTGACCCTGAAGCTTGGGTGTCTGTAAGCCATACTTCAGGAAGGATCTAACTCAGAATGTGAGGAATGTTGGAAGTATTAAGCTGCTATGCCCTGAACTCATCCTCTGGCCTCATGTGGCAATTCCAGGGTGTTTCACGTCATCGAAGAAAAATACACTATTTATGCAATCACCAAGGTCCACGCCTCCTGAGTCCTGGATCCAGAGACAAAGCTGGTTAGTCACTGTCATTCATATTAATAAGCAGCAGGATTTCCCTTTCCTGGATTATTCCTATGGTCTAGGAGTGAGTCTCTATTTTCTTTGTACATATGCTCAGAGATGATTATTGGACAAGGAAAGTGCCAAGTAAAAATTATAAATGTAGAAAATAGAAGTCTATAATCTATCTCAGTTTGTTCTGTTAAACTGCTGAACAGCATAATCTTCTGAGAACATTTGGTTTAGGCTTTAAATCATATCTTGTATCAGGAACAGGGGAAACTAGCCAAAGTCCCTGTGAAAACTTGGGCTCCCCATCCATGTGCTGACAATTTCAGAAAGATCTTTCCAAAATAAAAATGCTTCTAAGGAGTAGAAAGCATTGGGAAGGATATTCTGTATGTGAATGTGATATGTGTGTATGTGGAGTGTGTGTATATGTATGTGTGTATGGTATGTGTGTATGTGTGCATGTGGGATGTATCTGTGTGGTACATATGTGTGTACATGTATATATGTGCACATGTGTGTGCATGTTGTATGTGTATATGTGCATGTGAGATTGTATATATATGTGTCGGTGGTGGGGTGTGTTTGTGATATGTGTATGTATGTGTTTGAGTAGTGTGTGTCAGTGTGCATATTGGGTGGTATGTCTATATGTATTTGGTGTGTGTGGTATATGTTTGTGTGTGGTGTGTGTCTATGTGTGCATGTGTGTGGTGTGTGTGTCTGTGTGCATGTGGTATGTGTATGTGGTGTGCATGTGTCTGTGTCTGTATGCATATGGTATATATGTTTGTGTGCATGTGGGAGGGGTGTCTGTGTCTGCATCAGTGTGAATGTGAGCGTGTCTGTGTCTATGTGTGATGAGAAAAACAGAGAGAAATGAACTATTGATTATAAGCCAGCAAAGCAAATTGGCAGGTACTGTACCAAGGGACACACATCTCATTCAGACCTGTAGGAACAGCCACTAAATAAGTGGGAGAAATTGCCTTGCATGTAGCCCTACTCCAAAATTATTACTGTGCCCATACCAATCTCGTTTTCTCTTCAGTAGGAAAACAACCTTGGAGCCATGTGACTGCCAAGCTGAGTGCCAGTGGGGGCATGGAAATGAGGAGCTCTAGTTCATTCTGGAAGATGAGCCAGCGTACCCGAAACCTGACTCTTTTGAGATTTTCAGCAGCAAGCATGCTTTCAGGTGGCTGTGGACTGTTTTGTCTCTAGAGTCATGCAGACCA
Source organism: Nannospalax galili (assembly GCF_000622305.1). Lineage (NCBI taxonomy): Eukaryota > Metazoa > Chordata > Mammalia > Rodentia > Spalacidae > Nannospalax > Nannospalax galili. Next base: position 1,481,263 of record NW_008355811.1, read on the forward strand.
CAGTCATGTGGAGTCTCAATAGAATGGGAGACTGGCACCCTCCAACACAGCCATCTTCAACTCAGAGATGGCATGGTTGGTCATCTTCATCCTCATTATCTTCCTGGTTGTCACATCCACTCTTGTTGCAGAGGCTGATAGAGCAGTAGCCATCCTGCATGTTCCCAGTGGCAATTTAATGAGTGTTGCACTGTTCTTAACACTAGGAGGGGAAACTGAGCTGGGAGAGGAGGAGAAAATGCCTCAAGGGCAGCTTGTAAAAGACTCCAGCTCAGAGTTTTACTTTGAGATTTTTGTTTGCTTGCTTGTTTGAGGGTTTTTTGGAGGCAGGTAGCCCTTTTTATTTTTTATTTTAAGACAGGTTATTATAGAACATTATCCTCCAAGAAAAAGAGCCGTCATCTCCATCAAATCAACTGTGTCCACTTGCAAGAGACCATCACAACCAGACTTATAGACTGTTGATATTCTCTTGTGGAAGGAAGGGGTGGAGAGGGCCATTGGACCCTCACTCAGGATTCCAACTGCTCCTCCAAGACATTTGTATGCAATTCTGCCCTAACTGCAGGTGGTAGTCTTGGGGTACAGGGGAGGTGTTAAGAGTATATAGGCTAAAGGTTAACAAAGGGGGCTCCATCTATGTGACTATGAGGAAGCCACCATCCATGCTGGGTGAAGACTTTCCAGTGTGGCTGCTTTGGGGTCACCCACAGTCTTGTAAATAACCCCTCACTCATGCTGTGCAAGTAACCCCAATAAACTCATTGGTTTCCCCAGAGTGAACCCTGGTGGAATCACATTTTGGTTTGTCATTGGAACCTTATGAGGAGGGGTAGACATCGTTTATGTCTCCTCAGGGAAGGAATTCTCACAACCCAAGGTTCTCACTAAACTGCCCAGACAGTCCTTTAACTTGTAATCTTCCTGCCTTGGTCTCCTAAGTAGCTGGGATTACAGGCCAGTGCCACCAGGCCAGCCTCCAAGTCAAGTTCTGTACCATGGCACCATACAGCCTACAGATCCAAAGAAGAAAATTATTTTACAAACAAGAAACATACATTCACAAAACTTACTTACTATTACCTTGATATTAGACCCTAACACACTCAAATGCACAGTTAGCACCACACACAGCCCAGGCTTCCCTTCAGCTCCATTCCCACACGTGTCTCAGAGTTACACAGTGATGACATTTTCACCAGCCATAGAAATGATTATTTTTAAGTTTTTGTGGAAATGTTTCATGTGAAAGAATTCAAAGACATCAGAAACCTCCCCAAGCTCATAGTGCCCCCACCAAGAGAACGCTTTTCTCTAAAAACTCACAGAAGAAACTCTCATATTCTACCCCTGCCTGAGCATCTCTACAGTAGTCCCTGCTCCCTGGCCACCATCACAAGGCATGAAAATCTGCAGCCAATGCACTCAGAGGTGAGCTCATTAAGAGAGGAATAGCATGGCTCCCATTTACTCCACTGATAAAATTCTGAGGCACTTTACAAAGAATTTCAAAAGCTATAGTCCATGTGGAACAAGGAAACAAAATGTGCAGTGGGCGTCTGTGCATTTTGCAGGTCAGCGGCCTTTTCTCTCTGAGGAGAAAATATGATGGGGTAGGGCGGTTAGCTGCAAGCTCCTGGCAGGAATTCAAGGGCGATGAACACAGAAAAGGAAACATGGTTGCAGAAAGGAGGCAGCCAAACTTCTCCATATGTCACTTTTCCAGTACATTTGAGTTTAAATGACTGTGGAGTGTGTGGCCAAGTAGGTTATGCTAGGGCTAGACAGAAAAGAAGGAGGTTGCTTGTGACCAAAGTCAGATGTAGAATAATACACAGATGTAGGTAGGGAGCATGGCACAAACATGTAACCTTTTAAGCTCTGGATGGAGCATGACGGTCTTGTTCTTTTGTAAGGTTGGAATAAACAGTGAAGAAAGGCAAAGCACCCATCAAGGAAAATAGGAGGATGCTGAAGTCATAAAGAAATGTGGCAGAATCTGATGCTGTGACACAGCTGACAGAAGCAAAGGGAGATGGATCAGTCCATGGGGGAAAAGACTGCTGATAAGCATCTACAGGCCCGCCAGCTCTGGAGACTTAGTTGCTGTCCTGTTGCTCAGTTCCACCTTGTTGAAGAAAGACCCTGCAGCTCCTGGCCCAGCCCTCCCTTCTGACTAGCTGGCTACAATAATACCATTTGAATAGTCTTAGGATAACATCATAAGGAAATTGAAATAATTTTCACTTCTATTATCAAGGAGTGGGATGGAGAATAGGAACTAATTAATTCAGGCAAATGAATAGGCAGGGGAGAGGGCCAGACAAGCAGAGCGGAAACTGCCATTTTCTCCGAAGGGATCCCTGACCTGCTGCAGAGAGACGGGGCAATCTTCAGGATCACAAGGACTTTAGGAGTCCAGAGAAACTCAAGATGCTCCAAATACTGATGTGAGAAGAGCCAAGAACACGAGGCATGAATGAAAAACAAAGCAACAGAGACTCTACCACAAGGGGTATTGTTTAGGTAAGTCTCAGAGACTATTTTTCTCTGTGTGTATTTACCTGTGTGGAAGGAAGATTCTGGAAAGTCGCAAAAACAGAAGACTCTAAAGCAAATATTAGAGAGCAGAGGTTGGGGGGAGGTCAATGATCTCCAGCTTCATGTGTAACTTTGTATATCTTATGAATGCCCACCTAATGAGGGTATCTCTTATACATACATGAAGACTTCCCATTCTAGGAAACTGGCGTCCAGAATGGTTTTTATTATATTGGACTTCTCATCTTTTGCTTTTCAAATCCCAAACTTCAGCATTTGAACAAGAGCCATGGAAAGAAATGCCTCAAGAGCCATTGTCCCCCTCCCTGATGACAGAACAGAAATCAAGGCCCATTCCTGACCAGCTTGGAGACAGGACAGCAGCTTACAGAACCCTGAGTCTTCCCAAGCCAGGCTTACTCTCCCGTGATTGGTTTGAGGTCTCTGGCTGCTGTGACTGCCTCCTGTCTTAGAGGGAAAGCTGCCCTGTAGAAGCATCTGCCACCCCTTCAAGAAGAAACCAGCTTATGTTTGAAAGCCATATTGCACTGCACAGTTGGCCCTGGTTGGAATCAACCACTAAGTCAGCAACCAGCATCAGATGGTGGCGGTTCTGTGAGACACAGGAAGGAACGTGGATGGATGTGATGATCTCAGACTCAAAGACTCTACCACCTTTCAAGGATCGCAGAATGATGCTCAGGAGCAGAGAAAAAGACACAAAGGATGTATGAGCCACAGCCAAGGACACTAGCAGAGACCTGTGTACAGCCCAGGTCTGTACAAATCAGCTGTGGGAGAAGGAACTGTGCAGTGGTGGAGGGAACAGTGGATGCTCCTGTGGGGACACTGGATGTTCCTACGGGGCTACTAGGAGCTCCTGTGGGGACACTGGGCACTCCTGTAGGGACAGAGGACACTGTGGGAACACTGAGTGCTCCTGTGAGGACACTGGGCACTCTCTTTGGGACACTGGGTAGGTATTCCTGTAGGAACACTGGGCGTTCCTGTGGGGACACAGGACACTGGGGCAGCACTGAGTGCTCCTGTGGGGACACTGAGTGCTCCTGTGGGGACACTGGGTGCTCCTGTAGGAACACAGGGTGCTACTGTGGAAACACCAGTGCTCCCACAGGGACACTGCATACTCTTTTTCCTTCCCCTCTCTCTCCTTCCCTCCCTCCTTTCCTGCTTTCCTTCCTTTTCTCCTTGCCTTTCTCCCTCACTCTTTTTCTCCCTCCCTCCTTCATTCTGTCTCTTCCCCCATCTCTCTCCCTGTTTCCATCCCTCCTTTTTGCCCTCTCTCTTCCCCCTCTCTTGTCTCTCTCCTGCTCTCTCTGATTCTCCCCCATCCCTCCCTCCTTTCATTTCTCGCTCACTCCCTGTCCCTATCTTTCAGCCTTCTGCCCATGAAAACTAGAGACTTGGTTTTGCAAGATCTTCTAAGGTTTGTGGAGAAGCTAGAAATGACCATTTCATGTAAAACCTTTTTATTTTTACAACATTGAGAATTCAAATATTCAGAAAATATGCACGCAGACCAAATAAAGCCCCGGGGACCAGTAAAAATGGTGGTATTGAGAGATTTACAAAAAGGATTTGAAGACATAATACCAAGTGGGTTAAAATTGTCTTCATCTATTTGAGTTGTAATCACAAAAGAACTGGGCATTGCTCAGTTCTGCAGACTGGATGTCCAAGATCAAGACTCTGACAGACTTGGCATTTGTGAAGGCTGCTTCCTAAATACTATTTGAATGTAAAATAACCCCTACAGGCTCATATGTTTGAACATTTGTGGAACCTTTGGGATATGGAGTCTAACTGGCAGGCGCAGACTACTGGGTACAGGCCTTGAAGGTTAGAGGCCAGCCCTGCTTCCTGTCCTCCTCTCTGCTTCTTGCTATACCAAGATCTGAACAAGCTGTATGGCAAGCTCCTGCCCCCACACCTTCTCCATCATGAGGGACTGCACCCTCAAAACCCTGAGCCAAAATAAGCCTCTCTTCTGTTGGGTTGCTTCTGTTAGGTATTGTGTCACAGTGATAGGAAAAGTAACTCACACATTGGTTCATGTATGGTGAAGTCCAGCTGGGCCCTCCTGTGGTGGGAGGGGTGCCAGGGTGTTCTCTGGCTTCTTCTATAACAGCACCAATTCCAGTCACGAGGGCCCCACCCTCATGACCTAATCACCTCCTGATACTGATACTGTTGCCTAGAGAGCAAGGATTTCAACATGTATTTGGGGAAAGGACATTCAACCATGGCAAAGATCCCCACAGATGTTTAAAGGGCATACAACAAAGAATGAGATGCAGGGCAGCCTGGTCCCCTTCCTCTCATTATTAAATAATCATTGTTAAGGATGACAAGAACTGAGCACCCCTGCAGGCCAACAGAAGACCCACTGACCAGCAGGGATCTGGGGAGCTGCATCACCCCTGTTCCATAATCTTGCTAGTGATACAAAGTAGTATTAAAATGCTTCTTTTCAACTAGGAAAACAGAACTTTTGACTTAGGGAAAGTCTATTTCTGCATTTAGCTTTCCTGATAATTTTGCATTCCTGGGTGGTGTTAAATGTTGCTTAGATTTATAATAGGAAGCAATTACCAGAAAAATCTACTGTCTTCGGCTAATACGGTTCCCTTCAAAATGCAATGTTTCTGAAGAAACAGATAAAAGCCAGGCTTAAGTGATCACATTTAGGGAGGCAATTCCTTTTATATCTTTTTAAAAGTGATTACAGACAAATTTGCTTTGCCAAAAAAGCCAACGCCTAGTATACTTGTACTTTATTTTCCTGGCATCCCTCAGCCCCTTAATTTTTTTTGCAATTAGGGAAAATATTTGATGATAATAACTTCTCTCACTTGAGTCAGAAAATTCCCATTCCTCCTTCCTCCCTCCCCAGCTCCTCCTACCCACCCAGCTTTTCCCAAAATCCAGTCTCCACAGACAAAATCTCTCACTTCTACTGCCTGTGGGTCATCTTGAAATGGCAGAGTTTCACTCCACCCACCCCCTCCCAATGCATAGCAATCTGTTTCCTTGGAGGCTGGAACCCAGTGGTCCTTTTGCTGGTTGGTAAATGGAATGTAGGGTGTGAGCAAGTGCTTTGGGACACACAAGATTGATGGGCTGGCTCGCCAGGCTCCATGATAGGCACTTGCTTATTCTCTGAGAGGCCTTGAGCTCCAACCCAGCCCTGCAATGGAAGGGAAGAAAGAAGAAATAAAGAAAAGAAGGGAGGGAGGGCGACCAAGCAAGCAGCCCTCTACAGCCTGTTAACTAGCTTGGTGAAATTCAAAGAGCAGAACCTAACTAATTAGGGTGGAACTGAGATTCCCTGAACCATTTTGCAAAGTGTGTAAGGCACCCCCTCTCCTCAATGCTTAGAGAGGAGCATTTTTCCATCTGTATCAGCCTTCTCAGAAGATACCAAGGGCTTTTGACCTGCCCTGGATCCCACACTTCTGTGAGTTTCCTATGGTGAAGGCACCTGGCACTCACCAGGTCCTCCTGCTTCTTACACCCCCCAGCATCCGTCAGGGTGCCATGGTGGTTCTGGGAATGTGTGCTAATGTGATAAGGATCACCCACCCTATCCACTGCTGTCAGGCCAGGGGCTTTTACAATGCCCTTGAGGTCCTCTGACTTCCCTTGCCCCTGTCTGAAGGTAGAGGACCCTGAGACTCAGTAACTAGAAGGTCTGGGTCCCCAAATCACCACACACAGAAAGCCATCTACTGTCTGGGAACAACTGGCCCTTACTTGGAAAAGGCAGAAACTTGTACTGTGGGCCTTCCCCCACCCATGGCTTCTGGAAGCTTTGCCATCCTGTGGGGCATGGTGGGAGGCAATAGACCATTCTGAGAGCCTAAAGGGGGCAAAGCTTAACTTCCTGTGGAGATTGAGCCCCTGACCCTACCTGTAGCTTCTGCCCTATTCCCTAGGACAAGTCCCAAATGAGCAGCAGACAATATGTCTTCACAGGAGGGTCACAGTGGTGACTCATCCTGCCTGGCCACCCCCTTCTCCCCACTGCTTCCAGCTCCTCAGCTTGCCCAAGCCTAACCCTCCAGTCCTCAGGATTCTGCAGACCCCAACATCCTTTCAGAAACCCCTTTTTGGCCTAAGTGAGCCAGGATCTGTCTTGCACTTGCAGCCCAAGACCATGAATAACACACTTGATATCAGTGTGGAAAAATGTTTACACATGCTTGGGTGTTCTTAGCCAAGCCGGCCACCCTCATCCCCACCCCCACCCAGCCAGATCTGATACAACAGTCAGGTGGCCACACCCTTGGCCCAGATATGTGGATACATCTCATGAACTTATGATGCCCAAACCACCAGTCTGATCATCCTCTGGATCCTGAGGGCCAGGCCAGACACCAAGAGCAACCTCAGGTGATAAAACCTGACTCCCCTGGGAATTTGGGTGGATGACCCTCAGCAAAGACTAAAGGAACAAAGTTTTACTACCCTCAGCCCTGTTATGAGTCCACAGCTTTGGGCTCCTTATGTGCCTGGATCCGAGGGGATCCAGCTCTGTGTAGTAGGAAGGTCAAGGCTGCCTGCTGTGACCATCACACTCTACACAGGCAGCAGCCTTGCAGATCTGTGCTTGTCCAGCATGTATAGGTGCCAAGGTGGCCCCAACCCTTCTTGTGCAGTGACTCAGAACTAGTTCCATAGCTCTGTGTCTCTCCGCATGGCGTTGATAACCTACACCAAGCCAGAGGAAAGGACAGAATGAGGCTGGGGGATGGCTCAGGTGATAAAGTGCTTGCTGTGCAAGCATGAGGATCTGAGTTCAAATCTGCATCACTCATGTAAAATGCTGGGCATGGTGGTACACACCTGCAATCTCAGGGCTGGGAAGGCACAACCAGGGAATCCCAGGAGCTCACTGACCAGCCAGTCTAGCCAGTCAGCAAGCTCCAGGTTCAGTGAGAAATCCTGGCTCAAAAAATAAAGTGGAGAGCAATAGAGAAAGACACCCAACATTGGGGCTGGAGAGATGACTCAGCAGTTAAAAGCACTGGCTGCTCTTTAGAAGACCTAGGTTTGGGTCCAACACCCACAGGGTGACTATCAACTCCTATTCCAGCTGACCCAATGCCCTCCTCTGGCTTCTGCAGGCATTGCATGACACCAGTGCACTTCTATACATGCAGGTGATACACTCATACACATAAAATTAAAAAATAAATAATTTTTAAAAATGTTTTATTTATTTATTTATTTATTTATTTATTTATTTATCTATTTTGGTCTTTTTGAAGAAGGGTCTCCCTGTAAACCCCAGCTGTCCTGGAACTCACTATGTAGACCAGGCTGGCCTTGAACTCACAGAGATCTGCCTGCCTCTGCCTCCCAAGTACTGGGACTACAGGCGTGTGCCACCACGCCCGGCTTAAAATGTTTTATTTATTTTTATTTTATGTGTATGAGTGTTTTGCCTGCATGTAATTAAGTGCACCCTTGTCATGCAATGCTCATGGAGCTCAGAAGAGGGCGTCAGATTCCCTGGAGCTGGAGGTAAGATGGTTGTTAGCTATCATGTGGGTGCTGGGAATCAAACCTGAGTCCTCTGCAAGAGCAGCCAGTGCTCTTAACCACTGAGCCATACCTCCAGTCCCATAAATAATTTTTTAAAAGACACCTAATGTTGACCTCTGGCCTACTGCACACACACACACACACACACACACACACACACACGCATGCATATACACTCATACAAAGGGAAGGAGAAAGCAGTGAGTGGCTGGTGTGTGGGTCAGGACCCAAGCACCCCACACCACTTCTACTACATCTCATCGCCCTAGACATCAGGTCATGGACCACGTCACACTTGTGCTCAAAACAAAGAGGAAGCTGGGGAAAAGGCTGTCAGCTCCAAAGAACCTCACACATGGACCACAGGGATGAAAGCACACAAAATGCCTACCAGTAGCCATTCCAGCAAAAACATTCATTGGGGCCTGTTGAAAGGACTCAGCTACCTAACAAGTTGGCATTTCTGGTGGCACTGGGTCACTCCTGGGAGCAAAAGTCTGTGAAAGGAGAGAGAGCTGTGACCTCCATTGGTCACGGCAGTTTCTGCACAGAGTCACGTAAGATTTGTTTTCAGGTGCCCAAATCTCTCCAAGCAGAGACCTCAGTGTGGCAGTCTGCATATTGAGCTAATGGACAACCGTGGCACTGTCTGACTCAGCATTCTAAACGTTATGGGAGTCTGAGCTCCCTCCATCCACCATTCCTCCATCTTAAACAAACAGAAGAAAATGAAAGAAAGAGCTATTTCTGTGCCCTAATTCACACTTTGTGATTGCAAAACTGACTGCTGGAGTAGTGTTTCCACACCTGAGGTTGGTCTCCTGCCCACCCTGCCATGGGCCTTCTTCTCCAAGTGGGGAGGGAGAATCACAGAGCCCAGCAGCTGATAATGCCCATGAGGTAGGACCCACCACAACACAGTGAATATATTTGACCACTTGTCCCCCAAACAACTACACCACCCCTCCTCACAGTTAATTCTGGGTTAAATCACTTCTACTATCTGGAATATGCATCTGTTAGGGTCCCTCAACAGGGCAAGAGGGGAATAGTTAACCAGGAGCTGCTTTGCAGAGCTCCTGAGCAGGAGGGGTGATTGTCCCTCTCAGGACCATGCTGCTCTGGGAACTTGCCACCCTGAAGGAGCAGCAAAGGACAGTTGGGATAAACAGGATATTGTGAGCTCCCTGCTAGGTCTCCTTCCTGACTTTTTCGAGGTGTCTAGAGTATGTCTGCAGGCCTGGTCGGGTCTAGAATTCCACGGTGGCCGCGCCAATCCCTCTGCTCTGCTGCCCCCTGGTGGACGCTCTATGCTGACTTGCATTCCTTGGCTAGCTCAGCAAGGGATGGCTGAGCTTCCTGTGGAATCTTAGCCACACTCCCTTTAGCAGCCCACCATTTTCCAGTCTCACCCCCTATATTTTGCCTTCTCCAGTGACCCAATCCTTCAGACCTGAAGTTCTTCTCAAAGCTCTGCCAACAGCCTCCTGCTTGGAGTTCCCTCTCTCCCAGATGACCCCGTACAGCCTGAGAACCTCCACCCACAGCTTCAACCTTGACTTCCAGAGCTGGTTGGCAACCAGCCCTTTGATCCACTTACTGGCCACACAGTATTTAACGTCAGGACTGATAGTGTGATGGTTGGTTTTAATGTCAACTTTGCCACAAATTAGAATCATCGGAGCAGGAATCCTCAGGCATTGTCCTCATCGCCTTAATTGATGTAGGAAAACCCACCCCCAAATGTTGGTGGCACCTTCTGGTAAGCAGCCCTGATACAAAGGGGCATAGCAGGAGAAAGATGCTTCACCTTTTGTGTGGCCTTCCCTCTCACCATCACCATCAGAACCAGCATTTCCAGGCTTCCATCATTGACTCAGGACCATCAGCTCTTCAGGAACCCTCCAGGTTTTCAATGCCAGATTGGGATTGCTGAGGCACCAAGCATGTGGACAGAGCAACGACTGGTTCTTGGCCTCTCCCATGTGAGACAGCCGCTGAGGGACTACTTTGGCTACTGAGGCATCATCCAGCCTCAAGGACCTAGAAACTACTGTGCTCTCAGCCTCTCACATGCGATTCAGCTGTTGTTAAAGTAATCTGATTAATGCGTTTTTAAATCTATCTATATTCATTCTAGCAGTTTGTTTCCTCTATAGAACCCTGACTAATACAGGTGATCTGTATTACCGTTTCCCAAAATTACAGTAACAGGTTGTGACAGCATTGGGCCACACTGTTTTGCCAATCACTCACCCCCAGCCAATGGCATAGGTCAGGCATGCTGGCACAGTAAGTGACTGAGAAGAATCTCTGCAGGCTGGAACGAAGTGGGTGCTTGGTTTCCTGAGAGAATGGTGGAGAAAAATGTACAAGTGGAAAATGGTGTTTGCCATGGCTTGCTGCCCCTCACAGAGGCCTCCCTTTCAAGGCACCTGCACTGTGCCTTCATATGGATGTATGACCCAAGGATCATAGCACCAGTATCAACTGTGTGCTGGCAACACATTCTTGGGTTCATCCAGATCTACCAAGTCACATCTTAACTACTCTGTGACAAGATCTGTCTGAGACTCATGTATGTCAGTATTTGGGAGGCAAATGGGACTTTGTAAAACACTGTGCATAAACAAACAAAGAAGCAACCCACAGCTTTGCCCTGGTTCCGTGCTGCCACCTTGCCCCTCCAAGCATTCAGACCTGATGAGCATCTTAGAAGCCCCACAGAGACTGCATTTAATCAAACTGAAGCTCAGAAGCCACCTTGATGCCAGAGGATTTCCCAGCTTGCCATGACGTATCTGCTACCTGCCATGAGCTGAGCCACAGGGGGCAGATGTGGGGCACGGGTGCCCTCTTCCTCTTGAGCTTCATTTTGCGCTTTCTCTAATTGAGCCTCTGCAGATTTCGTTCATTTAGGCTTGAACATTATTTTAGGATGTGGTTTCCCATGAACCTATCAGTGTCCCTAAGAACCTGGATGTTAACTGCATCTAAACTTCTCAGGTGTGGGTAGCTTGGCCTCCTCTAGGTGGGAAATGTGACACACACCCCCGCCCCTTTGATGGCTGGGTGTCTACATGTCTGGGGCATTGGATACCTGTTTTTTGAGTAGAAATCCCTGGAGTTACACTGCAAATGTATCCCCTGTTCTCCCTTCTCTCGGTGGCACAAGGAGATGCCTCAGCCCCCTCCTTCCAAGGTACAGTGATCAGAAGAACATGAAACTCTCAAGGTGCAGGAACTCTGCATGATTAAGACACCTGGAAAGAGTCTGACACCAGCCCAGCACAGAGTCCTGTCCAAGTCAAGACCGGTGGAGCTTTCTTTCACAATTACTTGAAAACCGGTATTGCAGGTGTTAACAAGGAGCAGGAATATTGACACTTTGACCCTTAGGGTAGGAGGCTGCAGTGTGAACCCTTTAAACAAATCCCCTTGAAGTAGGCTTGTGGCCACAACATGGAGCATAGGTGCCCCCACGTGGCTTGTAGGGGTATTGGTGTCCTTCCAAGGAACCCAGAAGTATGGGGAATCTAGGGGTTTCCCGGGAACTCCATTCTAGCAGGACCAGGGAGCATGCATTCTAGCAGGACAGGGCATGCAGAGGGTGCAGCTGACTCACACAGCAGCAGACAGACCAGGCCTCCACTCTTTTAGCCAGTCAGCAGTAAGCATCTAGGAAGGAAGGACCTAGCGGGTGCCAGATTCTGGGTCATACAGGGAGATGAACAGTAATAAAAACACAGCAAGGGGCACAGAACCATCCGAAAGATTTCCATGGCAAAGAGTGTTGTCTTCCCCTCTGTCCCTGTCTCTATCACCTCACCTTTTTCTTTCTGTGTCCATCTCTGTCTCACTCTCCTCTATCTCTGTTGCTCTTGGATAATGACTGGATCAAGGAGGGTAAATAGCAGTCAAGCCCAAGTATGGGCTCTTCCCAGGCAAAGATGTCCTGTCACCAGCACACGCCACACAAAGAAGGTCTCCTTGTGTACCCGGCTCTGCTCTGGTTAAAAGGCCAGAGAAGAAAGCCCAAGACTGAACAACAGTAACTTACAGAAAAAGGAAGAAAATATTGGTAAGCACATGAAGGAAACAGGGATCTTGTAAGTGATTGTGGAATGGTGTGAATCCTTGGTGAGCCCCACAGAGTGACCATGTGACCTGTATCTCACTCCTGGCTGTGTATACAAGGGAACTAAAAACAGGTGCTTAAAACACACTACACAAAAAGACCACTGACAAAAAAATGCTTGTCAGTGATAAGTAGATATGCAAATGTTGTCCATCCATACAGTACACAGTGCTCAACCACAGAAAGGCGCGAGGTCTACCACTGGCTGTGATGTGTGTCAGCCTTAAAACATGACCAGAGTAAGACTCTAGACAGAGGTTCATATTTAACCAAGCCGTCCAGCATAGGCAAGTCCATGCAGACAGAAAGCAGATTTGTGGTTGCAGAGGCTGTGGAAGGCAGAGTGGGGGCAGCTGCTCATGAGAGGGAGGTTCTGGTTTAGGGTGGCACGGGATAAAGGCCTGTTGGTCAGCCTGGCCCTATGGGAATGTGGTGGAAACTTCATGAGGTAGGGTGTGGTAGGAGGAAGGCAGGTCACTGGAGGCATGCCCTTGAGGGAGATATTGGGACATTTTTATCCTTCTCTGCTTCCCAGAGGCCAGGAGGTGAACAGACCTCCTCTATCACCTGCTCCCTCTGCTGGCCACAGACCTAGAGAAACAGGGCCAAGCAACCATGGACTGAAATCAGAAGCCAAAACAAACCTATTGTTTTTTAAGCTGATTCTCTCAAGTATTTGTTAGAGTAACAAACAGCTTAACTCAGGATAATGAAGGTGAGAACGTGGATGGTGGGAATGGCTACACAGCATTGTGAGTGTTCTAGTGCCACTGAGCTGTATACTGCAAATGGTTAATATTCTAGTTACTTTTCTATTGCTATGATAAAACATTGACCAAAACCAACTTGGGGAGGAAAGGGTTTATTTGGCTTACAGTTTACAGTCCCTCACTGGGGAAGCCAGGGCAGGAACGCAAGGCAGGAATCTGATTGGAGACCGGAACTGAAGCAGAATCCATGGAAGAATGCTCCTTACTGTCTTGCTCCCAAGCTCGTGTTGAGCTTGCTTTCTTTTTTAAAAAATTATTTTATTATTTTTATTTTATGTGTATGAGTGTATTGCCTGCATGTACGTGAGTGCACCCATGTCGTGCAATGCCACAGAGGTCAGAAGAGGGCTTCGGATTCCCCTGGAACTGGAGTTAAGGACGGTTCATGTGGGTGCTGGGAACCAAACCCGGGTCCTCTGCAAAAGCAGTCAGTACTCTTAACCACTGAGCTATATCTCCAACCCCAAGCTTGCTTTCTTATACAGCCCAGGCTCACCTGCCTAGGGATGATACCACCCACAGTGGACTGGGTCCTCCTATATCAATCAGCAATTAAGTAAATGTGTCATAGACATGGCTGCAGGCCAATCTGATGGAGGTATTGACTCAGTTGAGATTCCCTCTTCACAGGTGTGGTGGTTTGAATGAGAATGTCCCCCATAGGCTCCAAGTATTTGGCCATTTAGTCCTCAGTTGGTGGCATTGTATTGGGAGGCTTTAAGAGGTATGGCCATGCTGGAGAAGCACCACTGGGAGCGGGCTTTGAGAGTTCTTAAGCTTTTCCAGATTTCCAGTCCCCCCACCCTTCTGTGCCTACTTGAAGATGTGATTGCTTGGCTTTCTGCTCTGGCCACCTCCTTCTGAGGCCGCCATGCCTCACCTGCCATTATGGACCCTTACCTCTGGAACAGTAAGCTCAAATAAACTCTTCCTTTCTTGCTTTGGTCAGTGTTTTATCACAAAAGCAGAAAAATAACTAATACAGTAGGTATGTCAAGATCATAACCAGGATTAGCCATCATAGTTGAGACAGTAAAGGAAGGATGGCATCTGAGCTGAGGAGACACTTTGAGGAAAACTGGCCTGGCTAGAATTTCTAGACCTGGGTGAGAGCATTTGAGGTTCTCCAAACACTCCAGTCATCCTAATGGCCATACCCTCACCCATCAGATGGCAGCCTCCCCAACCCCAGAGAGAGCTGTGCCAATGGCACCATAACAGTCAAGCTGAGAAATACAATGGGGACCCTTCCAGAATTCTCCAGACAGGCTTTACCAGTCTGGGCTAGATCCTGGGGTGTGTGTCTGGAGTCACCTTGTTCCCCCTCAGGCTGCCTGCTCTTGCTGCTGAAGCTTTGCCATTGTCAGTCCACTCGCTCTGGTAATCTTCCTCAGCAGGGGCTGTCAGTCCTCCAGCTCTAGAATCTCAGCAGTCATCCCCAGCCTCCTGACTCTAGGGATCCTCTCAGCAGTGAGTGTCAGTCCTCACCTCTACTGAGGCTCTCAGAAGGGAGAATCAGCAATGTCAGACCCTGGTTCTAGTGATTCTCCTCAGAAGAGAGCTTCAGTCTACCAGCTCCGGTATCTTCCACAAACTTGTTTTGGCTGTTCTAGGTCTTCTTATATTTCTAGATGAATTTTACAATCATCTTTTTCATTTTCTTCAAAATCCACTGGTATCAATTTGACTTGAATTTGCAGAACAATTTGAGGAGCACTGACATCGAGGTAATCAGCAACCATGATTATCAACCTATACGAAATCTCCAGGCCATGGCCTGAACATCTGTGCTCACCACCACTCATGCTGAAATCTTAATCACTGGTGGTATGGGAGCAGAAAGTGGGGTCTTTGGGATGCCCCTGGGCTATGAAGTGGTGCCACAGATCTCATCCCCTCCATCAGTGAATCTGGAAGGGGCCCTTGTCAGACATCAGTTCTGCTTAGGCCTTGATCTTAGACTTCCAGCTTCTAGAAGAACAAAAAACAAATCTCTTCTTTTAATAAGCTGCCCAGTTAATGGAATTTTGTTCTACCAGTCCAAGTGGACTAAGACAGCTATTTTGCAGGTCAGTGCAGTACTGGAAAGTTCATACAGCCTGATGAAATACTTTGCTCAGCATTTTGCACAAAAGCTTGGTCTCTGGCTGTAGAAGGTTGGCTCATATGTGCTGGCTGCTCTGTGAGTTAGATATTTATTCTACCATGGCCCTCCCGTTAGGAAAAAAGCCATCCACAGACAGAAAAGCTCTCAGGAGTGGGTGGCAACCCGGAAACAAAGGCATCTGGGAAGGTGCATTAGAAGTGAAGCAGATGGCAGCTTTCCTCCAAAGGTGTGAACTGGTAGGTGCCAGTAGGTAGAAGGCACAGCTGGAGCAATGCAGAGTCATATATGGTAAGAGGAAACAAAAATGTGGAGATGAGAAGTTATTGCTGGGTCCCAGGCTGCAATGGGGAGTGATCAGTCAGGCGACTTGGCCTGTTTAAAGTCTGATGCTGTCACCTGCTTAGCCAGATACTCACAGATGTAAGTAGGAACTCCATGCCCTGTTTGCACTCCTCAACTCACATACAACTTTATGCTGCACTGTGAAACTTAACCTGAATTGGAGAATCTCAGAGTTTGAATAAAGTGAGGATCACCTGTCTGCCTGGCATCTATTATCACTTAACGGCCTGCTGAAGAAAGGTTCAACTTGATTGTGGGACTTCAAACTCTGAGAAGCCCAGATTGTGTTGACCATGTCTGCAGAGACTTGGAACTCCAGAGGAAAGGGTGCAGTGATGTCACAGAGCAGAGCGTGCTACACATTCTTTCTGTTGTCTTTCTCTGGGACATTTGAACAAGCCAGCCATCTAATTTCTTCTCCAAAAATACTTTTACCAAGGATCTTTCCTTCCCCCTTTGATTTCCCCAGTATTTCAAGACCACTTGATACAAGTATTTTGTGCCTTCTGTCCAGGATGAAGTCAAGACATAAATTTCTCAATACTTCTAGACTACCAAAAATATATAATGGAGCTGAGGGTGAGGTGGAGTGGTAAAGTATATGCATACCATGCATGAGGCCTGGGTCTCAATATCCCAGCTGAGAAAGACAGAGCAAGGGCAAAAGGGAGGGAGGGAGGAGAGGGAAAAAGAGAAGACAGGAAGAGGAGAAAGAATAAAGAAAGCTCCTCACTTCCTTTTAAAGCCCAACCTGCCTGTTTAAGAACCCCTGAGTTGATACCTTCAGCTCCTTCAGTCTTCACACTTTCTTTGACCATCATCCTCATTCTATGGACAGGGAAGTAAAAGGAAGAGAGAAGACAATGCCATCCATAATGGCGAGGTCTGCAGGGCTGGGGGATGGGTCCTCCAGGCAGCAACTTCCCGGGGTCAGTGCTGCCCAGTCTGTACTTTACACCAAGCTGGATGAAGATCTGAAATCAAACAGCTGTCCACAATCTCCCACAGAAACACAGATGCAAAAACTAACATAGAGGACCCAGGAGCAAATCACAGAAATACTGCCATGGGCACTAACACAAGCAGGCTTCACTCCAAAAGTTCTGGAACAACTGCTTGAAAGTCTGTCAGCATTAAAAAGTTACATCAAACAACCAAAGGAGAACAGAACAAATCATTAGGTAAACAGATACTGAAAAGAAGTTTGATAAAAATTTAGTGACCATTTCTAGTAATACCTCTGTAAATAAATTTCTTAAATGAGGTTAAAAATCATTTACTAGAGAGCAAAAATAAAGATCATTAAAGCACTAAATACTAAAGCTTTTTCCATTAAAACTGGAAACAAGACATTGATGTCCATAGTTGCATTATTATTCAATGTGGATTAGCAATTTCAGCAAATTCAGAAATATTTGGAAAGAAAATAATCAGCATAAACATTAGAGATTGGATATGTGGTCTCTTTTTGCTGAAACAGCAAAAGACTAGTAAAATAAATAAATACCTAAGTAAATAAAGCAGTATATTAAGGCAAACAGATTGAAGATAAATCTTATTTTCTGTATATTAGCCCTAACCAGCTAATATAAAGTGAAGAAAATATTCCATTTGTCAAAAGTGATACAAATCAAATGATATTAAAATAAAAGTATACAGTAAAGATTAATAGTATCTTATTGGGGGACATAAAGCAAGACCTACACAGATGAGATAATATAGAGACGGGGAGAGGCATTCTAAAACCACAGCCATTAAAACCTTGGAGTACTGATAGACTACCTTTGACCATCATGACTGCACAACAAGTGCAGGATGAGTCTAGATACACCGGCCATAATAGAGGTGTGATGATTAGGGTTGATTGTCAACTTGACAGGGTCTGGACTCACTAGGAGACAGGCCTCCAGGCACAGTGGTGAGGGATTGCCTTAGTTAGGCTAATGGAGGTGGGAAGACCTAGCCTAAAAGTGGACTGCGCATCCCATGGGGCTGGAATCTGGGACTGGATATAAAGGAGAAAGCGAGCTAAGCACCAGCAATCATCTCTCTACTTCCTGACTGTGGATGGATGCTGCCATACCTTCCCCACCACGATAGACTGTACCCTTGAACTGTGAACCAGAATAAACCCGTTCTTCTTTCAGTTGCATTTGTCAGGGTATTTACTCCAGCAAGAGGAGAGTAAGACAAGAGGCAAGGGGACATCTCAGAAGTGTGGCCGCTTCAGTGCTGGCAACATATGCATAACGAGGGGAAAGAAAATCATGCAAAACAGATGCCTGCGTTACACCTTTTGTGGAGATTAATCAGTGACAAAAACATAAATATGTACTAAAAAATGAAATTACCAAGTCAATAGGCAAATTTCATCATCATCCTAGAACTGACAATTATCTTCCTACTTCTGGTTCAAAAGCTAGAAAAATTGATTTTTAAAATTGATAAATTCAGCTATATTTTAAAGTGCAAAACTAAAAGATAAATGACAAAATGGGGAAAAATATCTCCAAGCTCCTGTCAACAGTATTCTTGATAATAAAGGGCTCCTTGAAATGGATGAAAAATGAAGCAGCTCACAGAGAGAGCAGTAGAATAAGATCAGACAAAGTCACAAAGAAAGGCCCAGCGCACAGGAAGAGATGCCGCCTCATGCTGGAAGGAGAGCGCAAATTAAAAACATTCTGAGTTACCAAAGACACCGCTCAGAATGGCAAGATTCCAAAGGTTTGACAACACCTTATGACGGAAGTTGCTTGGAACCAGCTCCCCAGCTAAGCCAAGGCTTCTGTGAACTCGTCCAGTGGCTAGGAAAGGTGATTAAGTAACAGCTAAGCAGAGTCGATCAGAGACACAGTAATGCCCCTTCTAGGAACTTGTCTGCAAATGCTCAGAGCACATACGGCAAACAAGAAGCACACGAGTTGTGTCTGCAGCTGTGTTCTTAATAACAAAACATTATCAACAACCCAGGGAGAGAGCTGGCTCAACACGCATAATGGAGTAGTCGCCAAAAGACACTGCTGTAGGAAAAAAGCCAAATGCCAACTGTGTCTTTAAGTGGAGGGAAAATAAGGGCCTACATCTAATTACTTGTTTCTACATACACAAATCATGCAGGACACATGAGAAATAAAAACAGACACCTGAGCTGCACTGTTGAGAGATGCTTCCCAGTGGGGTGCTTCCCACACTCCTTGTTTGAGCCATGTGAGTGTCCAAGCATTCCTTCTTCAAATAATTCAAAGTATTATAACCTCATTAAATGTGCACACACACTGCGTGGTAATAACACAGTCTACGGAAAGATGACCCACCAGGCTGTTGCTAGTGGTTACATGGGTGGGTAGAGGATGGAAGGGGGGAAGATGTACTTTTAAACTGGGGGTGGTGGTGGTGCGTGCCTTTAATCCTTGCACTTGGGAGGCAGAGGCGAGTGGATCTCTGTGATATCAAGACCAGCCTGGCCTACATAGTGAGTTCCAGTTCAGCTGGGGTTCTAGGAGATCCTGGCTCGCTTGAGAGGTAGATTACGCTCAATGGGCAGCCACAGTGTATGCAACATTCATGTCCCATGGTGTGGTACTTTAAATCACTTTTATGTTTTAACTGTGTTTGAAATTTTACAATTGCCATCTACTCTTGTCTAACTAAAACTAGCTTTTGGTTTTGTTCATTTATTTCTTTGTTTATTTGAGACAGAGTATTTCTATGTAGCCCTGGCTGGCCCAAAATTCTCTATGTAGACCAGGCTGGCCTTGAACTCACAGAGATCCACCTGCCTCTGCTTTCTGAGTGCTGAGATTAAAGGAGTGTGTCACCATAACCAGCTAAAACAAGTAATTATTATTTTAAATTTTTTTCCAATAAATGGCCAATGTGGTGGCTTTGTGGGTAAGTACTCACCACCAAGAATGACAATTTTCATTTGATCCTTGACACCAAGATGGTAAATGGAGAGAGCTGCCAGGCATGGTGACACACACCTTTAATCCCAGCACTCAGAGGCAGAGGCAGGCAGATCTCTGTGAGTTCAAGGTCAGCCTGGTCTACATAGTGAGTTCCAGGTCAGCTCGGGCCACAGGGAGACCCTGTCAAAAAAAAAAAAAAAAAATAAATAATAAATAAATAAATGTAATAAAATTTCCAGTAAATAAAAAATGTTCCTCAAAAAGAAAACTCAAATGAACAGATTTTTATATCATAGAAGGAAAATATCTAACCTTCTTTAGGAGAAAAAAAAAACAAGCACAGAAACATCATTATTCTCTTGGGGGCTGGAGAGATGCGCAGCAGTTGAGAGCACTGGCTGCTCTTAAAAATGATCCAATTTGGTTCCCAGCCCCTTATGGCTAACAACCATCCATAACTCCAGTTCCAGGGACTCCAATGCCCTCTTCTGGTCTCTGTGGGCTTTTCATGACATGGGTGCACTTACATACATGCAGGCAAAACACTCATGCACATAAAATAAAAAATAAAATAAAATAAAAATTTAAAAATAAAAAAACAAGGACCAGCAAGATAGCTCATCAAGTAAAGGTGCCTCTTGCCAAGCCTGACAACCGAGGACCCACATGGTGGAAGGAAAGAGCTGACTCCCACAAGTTGTCCTTTGACTGCCATATACACACCAACACACACATACACTCAATAAAAAATAAATAAAAGTAATAAAAATAACAACCAAACCAAACAACCAACCCATCCCAAACTTCCTGACTCTCAAGGGAGGAAAAGCTAAGGCTTTCTTTATGCCTGCGATAGTTTCAAGGCTTATGCTATGTTCTTAGGTCCTCACACTCCACCCTCTGAAAAAATAAGAGCTTTTTAAATACATTCACAATTGTCAACACAAAATGATTTTGGATAAGGTACTATTTTTCACTTTCCTGTGTTTGCAATTACATAATAAAAAATTTAAATCTTACCATACAAAACAGATTCAATTGACACAAATGGCCCAGAAGTGAAGCATTTTCTGTTTAATGTGGGAATCCGGAACACATGCTGTTAGCACCACAGCCCTTTTTTTAGAGCGTGGGTGGGTTCTGGCATTCCTTCTTAAGAAGTGGAATCCCAATGCTGAGGCTCAATGCTCCCAGCAGGAGGCGATAATGAGCATTTGTCCAGCCTTAGGGTAACCTTGGCAACAGGATGCTCTGTGAGTACAGAAGAAATCAATACTGACAGATGGGAGAATTCAGGCTGAGGAATTTCATGGGGCTTTCAACCTGACTTTTGATATCTAAAGTCTTGTTGTGCAGGATAGTTTTAGTGTCGACTTGACACAGCTGGGTTGAGGTAGCCTCAATTAGGGAATTTCTTCCATTGGACTGGCCTGTGGCCATGTCTATGGGGCATCTTCTTGATTATTGAGTGATGTGGGAGGGCCCAGCCCACTGTGGGTAGTGCCACCCCTGGGCAGGTGGGCCTATGTTGCATAAGAAAGCAGGCTGAGCAGGGGCCGGGGGAGCAAGTCAGTAAGCAGCGTTCATCTGTGGCCTGTGCTCCAGGTCCTGCTTCCAGGTTCCTGCCCTGAGTTCCTACCTTGGGCTCCCTGATGAACTGTGACCTGGGAGATGTAAGCTGAATAAACCCTTCCTCCCTAAGTTGGTATTGGTCAGAGTGTTTTCTCACAGCAATGGAGAAACAAACTATAACACTTCTTGTTTCTGCGTCCCCCAAATCGTACTAAAGATCATTTAGTACGAACAGGGCAGTGACAATGGGGAAATCAGGATGGCCTTTATGTGCAGTAAAAGCCAGCAGACATCTCAGTTAATATCTATTGCCCTGTCACTTTCTACTCTGTGTAGACACTGAGCAAACTGCTCAGAATCTACCTGCTAAAACTCTGAAATTGGGAAAATAATAATATGTATCTATCAGCATTATTTAGGGTTAAATGAGGTGCTGGTAAGGTACTTAACATTGTGGCTGGTATGTGCACAACAAAAACAGGTTTGTTTGCTTTGCTTAGAGTGTTTGAAACAGGGTCCTATGCAGTCCAGGCAGTCTCAAGATCACGCTGTAGCTGAGGCTGGTCTTAAACTCTTGATCTTCCTGTTTCCACTTCCTGAATGCTAAGAGTACAGGCATGCACCATCATGCCCAGCTAAAGCTAGTCATTTAAAAAAATATTTTATTTATTTATGTGTATGAGTGTTGTTATGCCTGCATGTAAGTGCACCCATGTTGTGCAATGCCTGTGGAGGTCAGAAGGTGTCGGATTCCCCTGGAACTGGAGTTACAGATGATTGTTAGCCACCATGTGGGTGCTGGGAATTGAACCTGGGTTCTCTGTAAGAACAGTTAGTGCTCCTAACTGCTGAGTCATCTCTCCAGCCCCAGCTAGTCATTTTTTATTACATATGTGATCAGTTGTTAGCTTCCCTACTGACATATATCTTCATGCCTTCCATGAAGAAACTGAGTTAAGCTCTAACTCAAATCAAAACCAAATCACCACAGTCGTAATGTTTTAGAACATTGTAGGAGTCAGGGCTCATTTTCTTTTCTTTGTTTTTTTCCTTTAAAAAATCTTTTAGGGGGACTGGAGAGATGGCTCAGCAGTTAAGAGCACTGACTGCTCTTGCAGAGGACCTAGTTCAATTCCCAGCATCCACATGGTGGCTCCAAACTGTCCTTAACTCCAGTTCCAGGGGAATCTGAAGCCCTCTTCTGACCTCTTTGGCATTGCATGAAACAGGCCCACTCATATACATGCAGGCAATACACACATACACATAAAAGAAAAATAAAATATTTTTTAATTTTTTTATTTAAGAACCACACAATCAGAAGAAGCATTTCATTACAACAGCATTGACATATTCAATAACAATTTCCAGAGCTAAGATGCATCTTCTTCAAAATTGGCTGTAAATTTTTAGGTTTACAGTTGAATTAATACGTTTTTACAATATTGTACTCAGTATAAACCCTATAAGACATAAAAGTAAATGAGGTTTTAACCTTTAAAGAGATCTCCATTTCATTGTTAAAATACACAGTTTCATACAGAAAAATTCATTTTCAATGCAGGAGACATTAAGATGTTTGCACTAGATTTCAATGGTAATGTTTATCACCTCTACTAATTAGCATGATGTAAATTTCCATGCTTCCTCCTCAAATATAATACATTTTTTAATTGATTTTGTGTGTGTGTGTGTGTATGTGTGTGCGTGTGTGTGTGTGTGTGTATCACACAGAACATCCCAAACCATCTTAATGGACTATATAGCCATTTCCCAGAAGCATCCTCCCATAACCTCCCTCACCCCACTGGAGCCCTTATACTCTGATATCCCTGCTACTGTCAGCTGTGTTATCGGCATCCCAGCCATTCCCCACTAATTGCTCTTCTGGTGAATCTAGTCAGCCTATCTAGAGGTCTTTGTTTTAGGAGGGCCAGCTGTTCCTCATCTAGTGGTAATAAGTTGTCAATATTCCTTTGGATAAGATTGGGGTCTGCTGTTCATTTTCCCAGTTCTATGCTCGTTACTCTCTGGGAATCCCTTTAGCCACCCTGGCCAACAACTCAAAAGAAGGTATCGCCTGTCTGGCATTGTTGCTTGTTATGTAGCCTTTAGCTATACATACGGACTCTTAAGAAATTATATTGGCCCCTTTAATCTTTGGTTATACTTTCCTTTTGGGTGTTTAAGGCCATACAGTTGGACCAGATAAACTGATTTATTTTTACTCTTAAGGTCATTTGAGGATCTGTTCCTCAGGGGTCACATGGGCTTGGGAGGCGTCCCTGGCTCCTTTGCTTAACCAGTTCCACCTATGTGAAGATAAGTCAAAGGTCCTGCTCGACTATGGTTGGCTTCGCTTCGAAGAGCGGAGGAAATGATTCCTCTGTGTTGACCCTCCTCATTGTAGACTGGACACTGGTTCAAGTCCATCTGGTGGGGTCTCCTCAGCCTTCTTGATCAAGAGGACAGGTGACCCACCACAATTACAGGACATTTTGAGAGAAGCTCATAGTCCCCTGGAACTAGTCGACCTAGGAGGGCTAGGAGCAAAAAGTGTCCTTTATGTTCCTCTGACCAAATTATTACAGGCCTCAAAGTATGTCTGTTAAACACCCAAGAAGGTTAGTTCCACCAGTCTTGTACTTTTAATTACTGTGTGTCATGCAGCTAAATCTTGGGCAAAGACCAGTTCTCAGATAAATCTTATCTAGACAGATATTTCTTGATCTGCTATGTATGATTTGTCAGTAGGGTGTAAGAGTAATATGGTTCCCTCTGGTTTTCAAAACTAGCTAGGCATTGTTTATCTCTCACATTGTCTCACCCCTCTATCATGGTTGTCCCACTTAAGGTGCCCCCACTTCCCCCCTTTCTTCCTTACTAATACCCTTGCTCCTATGATCCTACCTCTGTTGATCTTCTTCTTTCTCCTTATCCCCTAGGTTCCTCATATACCCTTCCCTCCCCCCTCCCTTAGACTAACCCAATTTTTATCCATATCTCCCTTATTAAGGCCTGTTTCCTACTGTTCTCTTTCAGATTCTTTCTTTACGTTTACCTCCCTGGTTCCTTACCCTTG
>NW_008355811.1:1506282-1506815 GCF_000622305.1 Nannospalax galili
TGTAATACAGCTTGAAATCTGGTATAGTAATCCCCCTGGCATTGCTCTTAGTGCTCAGGGTTGTTTTGGCTATCCGAGGTCTTTTCTGCTTAGGATAGTTTTTCCCAATTCTGTGAAAAATGTCATGGGGATTTTGATTGGCATTGTGCTGAATCTATATATGACTTTTGGTAGGATGGTCATTTTCATAATGTTAATTCTTCCAATCCATAAGCAAGGGAGGCCCTTCCATCTTCTGATGTCTTCCTCAATTTCTTTCTTTAAAGATTTAAAATTTTCATTGTAGAGCTCTTTAATGTCTTTGCTCAGGTTTATTCCGAAATAGTTTATTTATTTTTTTGCAGCTATTGTGAAGTGGAGTGTTTCCATGTGCTCTTTC
Organism: Nannospalax galili; assembly: GCF_000622305.1. NCBI lineage: Eukaryota > Metazoa > Chordata > Mammalia > Rodentia > Spalacidae > Nannospalax > Nannospalax galili. The sequence goes on from NW_008355811.1 coordinate 1,506,662, forward strand.
TCTGATTGCTTGTTATTGGCATGTAGAAAGGCTATAGACTTTTGTAGGTTACTTTTGTAACCGGCCACTTTACTGAATGTGTTAATAATTTCTAGGACTTTTCAGTGGAATTTTTGGCGTCCCTTAGATATAATATCATATCATCTGCAAAAAG
>NW_008355811.1:1507292-1507944 GCF_000622305.1 Nannospalax galili
TTTTGCATCTGTGTTCATTAAGGATATGGGTCTATAGTTTTCTTTTTTGATTGTATCTTTACCTGGCTTTTGTATTAGAGTGATGCTGGCTTCATAGAAGGAATTTGGAAGTTCTCCCTCCATTTCTATTTTTTTGAATAAATTAAGTAGTATTGGATGTAGATCTTCTTTAAATGTCTGATAGAATTCTGCTGTAAATCCATCTGGTCCTGGGCTTTTTTTAGTCGGGAGGTTTTGTATTACTGTTTCAATTTCTTTTTGTGTTATGGGGCTGTTTAAGCTGTTAATCTCTTCTTGGTTTAGTTTTGGTGGTTCCCATCCCTTCAGATATCCATCCATTTCTTGTAGGTTTTCAAAATTAGGAGCATATAGGTTTTTAAAGTATTCCATTATAGTATTCTGTATCTTTCTGGTGTCTGTTGTGATGTTTCCCCTTTCATCTCTGATTTTGTTGATTTGGAGGTGCTCTTTCTTTCTTTTGGAAACTGGGCTAGCGGTCTGTCAATCTTGTTAATCTTTTCAAAGAACCGGCTCTTGGATTTGTTGATTATTTTTATTGTTTTCTTTATTTCGATTTCATTAATTTCTGCCCTGATTTTTGTTATTTCTTCTTGTCTGCTGGGTTTGGGTTTCATTTGTTGTTGCTTTTCAA
>NW_008355811.1:1508063-1509667 GCF_000622305.1 Nannospalax galili
GTATTATCCTTTTCATTTAGTTCCAGGAATACATTTCTTTCTTAATTTTTCTTTTGACCCATTCATCATTTAGGAGTGTGTTGTTTAATCTCCATGCGTTCATGTGGTGATTAGGGCTTCTTCAGGTGTTTATTCTAAGTTTTATTACATTGTGGGCTGATAGAATGCATGGAATTATTTCAATCTTTTTGTATTTGTTGAGGTTTGTTTTGTGCCCCAGTATATGGTCGATTTTGGAGAAGGTTCCATGGGGTGCTGAGTAGAAAGTATGTCCTTTGGTGCTTGGGCGGAATACTCGATAGATGTCTTTTAAGTCCATTTGATATATGGTGTTGTTTAATTTAGACGTCTCTCTGTTAACTCTCTGCCCTGTTGACCTATCTAATGGAGACAGTGGTGTATTGAATTCCCCTACTATTAATGAGTTTGGGTTAATCTGGGTCTTAAAGTCCTGTAGTATTGTTTTTATGAAGTTGGGTGCACCAGAGTTTGGTGAATATATGTTCATGATTGTAATATCTTCTTGATTCATTGTTCCTTTAATCAAAATAAAGTGGCTCTCTTTGTCTCTTCTGATTAGTTTTAGTTTAAAATCTACTTTGTCAGATATTAGAATTGTTACACCTGCTTTTTTCTTAGTGTCATTTGCTTGGTATATTTTTTTTTCCATCCTTTCATGTTGAGATAGTGTCTGTCCTTGAAAGTGAGGCAAGTTTCTTACAGACAACAAAAAGATGGGTTTTGTTTCTTAATCCATTCACAAAGTCTGTGTCTTTTGACTGGGGAGTTCAGTCCATTAATATTTAAAGTTATTAATGAAAGATGACTATTGAATCCTGTCATTTTTATTTCTGTTTACATTCTTTATATAACTGTACTTTTCCACAGTTACACCTTCATTGAATTTCTTTCCACAACCCCTTGTGTATAGTCATTCCTTTCTTCAGCTCTTTGTATTGTTTCCAGAACTCTCTAAAGAGCTGGTTTTGTGGACATGAATTCCTCCAGCTTATTTATGCCATGGAAGATTTTTCTTTCCCCTTCTACTATAATAGACACTTTGGCTGGGTAAAGCAATCTGGGTTGGCATCTGTAGTCATTTAGAACTGAGAATACTTTGGTCCAGGCTCTTCTGGCTTTCAAAGTTTGCACTGAAAAGTCAACTGTAATTCTGATGGGTTTTCCTTTATATGTGCCTTGTTGTTTCTCTTTTGCAGCTTTCAGAATTTTCTCTTTGTTTTGTGTGTGTAGTGTTTTTACTACGATGTGCCGTGGAGAGTTCCTGTTCTGGTCCTGTCTGTTTGGTGTTCTGGATGCTTCTTGTGTTTGTATGGGCATGACTTTCTTTAAGTTTGGGAAATTTTCTTCCACAATTCTGTTGAAGATCTGTTCCATGCCATTGTCTTGGAATTCTTCTCCTTCTTGTATGCCTATGATTCGCAAGTTTGGTCTTTTTATGGTATCACTCAATTCCTGCATATTCCATTCTTGTGATTTCTTAAATTTTTCATAATCTTTGCTTGAGTGGTCCAGTTCATCCACTTTATCTTCCAATCTTGATACTCTGTTTTCCATTTCATTCATCCTATTGGTGAGGCTTTTTC
>NW_008355811.1:1510138-1514863 GCF_000622305.1 Nannospalax galili
GGGCATGAAAAGCTGGTTCATCTAAGCTTCCGGTTCTCTCTTTTGATTTTATACTGGAGTGGCCAGATTGCTTTTGTCTTCAGGAGTTCCCACAGAGGCCCATTTCAGATGAGGGTCAGATGTTTTCAGCCTTTCTCCTAAGATCTGAATCCCTCCAGGAACGATTTTGACCTCAGGAATTTGTGGGTTGGACTGGCCTGGGAGCCTGGCCCAGGAAAGATGCTGATCTAGGGCAGCTGCTGGCCGTGCCACCCAGAGATGCAAAGGCAGATGGGGAGGGAGGAGGCCCCAAGGACTCCTGGGGACTGCACTGAGGAGCTGTGTTGGTCTGGATGCAAAGGATCAGGAAGAGGAAAGGTCAGCCCCCTCATTCCAGAAAGAGGCTGGTGGGTGGTGCATGACCAGGAAAGCAGAGGGAGGTGAGGGTGGGGCCAGGCCCAGAAACAGTGCCCCTGGGGCCCAGAGAAGGCACTACTTTGGTCTGAATGAAAAGGATCAGGAAGCAGTATTGGTTCCCCAGGTGTCTGGGAACCCAAGACAAGGAATAGGGCAGGACCCAAACTAGGAGGAGAGACTGGTGGGGGAGATGGGAGGGTGAATGAGGCTGGGAGAGTCAAGCTTGGAGGGCACAATGGACTTACCCCAGAGAGAGGCTTGCAGGTAGGAGAGAGACCTGTGGCCTGTGGTGCAGGCCCAGGGAAGCAGAGCTAAATAAAATATTTTTTAAAAAATCTTTTAGGATAGCTGGGTGTGGTGGTGCACACCTGTAATCCCAACACTCAGGAGGCAGAGATAAGTGGATCTCTGTAAGTTCAAGGCCAGCATGATCTACATAGCAAGTTCCAAGCCAGTTGGGGCTACAGGGAGACCCTATCTCAAAAGTACCAAAAGAAAATCTTTCAGGGCTGAAGAGATTTCTCAGTGGTTAAGAGCACTGGCTGCTCTTACAGAGGACCCAGGTTCAATTCCCAGTGCCCACACAGTGGCTAACAACTGTAACTCTAGTTTTGGAGATCTAATGCCCTCTTTTTACCTCTGTAGGCACTACATGCATGTGGTACACTCATATGCAGGCAAGGCACTCATACATGTAAAATAAGAATAAATAAATTTTAAAAATCTTTTGTGAGCTCATTTCCTGTGCCTACTGGAAGATGTAGAGCTTAGCTTCCACTCCTCCTCCAGCCACCTCTGCTGCCATGCCTCCCAGCCAAGACAAACTGTAATTCCCCTGGAACAATAAGCTCAAATGGACTCTTCCTTCCATAAATTGCTTTGGTCAGTGTTTCTATCACAGCAACAGAAAAGTGACTAATACAATCATTGGTACCAGAGAGTGGGCTGTTGGCTGTGAAGAACATGACCATGTGGGGTTTTGAAGAAATGTACAAGACTTTGGAAGGTTGGGCTAGAAAAGCAGTTGACTGCTGTAAGCAGAGCTTAACAGGCCATTCTAGTAAGTGCCTAGAAGAAAGTAGTGCTGAGAACAATGTAGTTCCAGAGGGAAATAAGGACTTAAGCAGCACTTGGGATATTTTGGCAAAGAGGCTGGCTGAAATCTGACCACAGCCAAAAAGCTTGCCTGAGGCTAAGCTGAAAAGCAAAGGACTAATTTCTCTGGTGGAAGAAATTTCAAGATAGTCTAATGTAGAAATGGTAGCATGGCTATTAATGGTGAACATTATGCAGATCTACAGTGAAAGAGAGAAAATGGGGAAGAAAGAAATACAGTTTGGATTGAAAAAGAGCACTAGGAAGATAAATGTTGGAGTCCAGCCAAGTGCTGGAGAGGATCCCTTTGATAAGGAGATTAAAGTGATTAAGGAGGGGCAGAGAGATTTGCACTTAAACAATGGAGAGAGTGCCTCCAACTTGTGAAAGGAAAATGCTGCAGGGACCACTGAAGAGAAAAGATTCTAAAATGGATAAAGCAGGCTGGAGTCCATCCTGAACTTTCAGTCAAACTTGGGAGTGTCGTTCACCTGGTGCTGGCTTTAGAAGCATGAAAGATTCAAGAGTGAAGGGGTCATCAGTTCTTCCTCCATGGTTTCAGAGAACCTCAGAGGCCAGGCAGCATGCAGCAGGGGTTTCTCTGCATAGAGAAGGCCTGATAGGCCATTATGTGAAGCTGTGAAGGTGAAGCCTGGTTGGCAGTGGAGACCCCAAGAAGTTCGTGATGCCAGAGCTGTGAGGCATCTGCCAAGAAGACCTGCATACAGGGAGTGGTGCCAGCACAGGAGAGAGATGTGTGTTGCACACAGCAAAGCTAGAGAGGCGGAGCCATCTAAACCCATTGGAAGTAAAGTCCCTGAAGTCAGACATGGAGCTACTGGATTTGGTGTTTTCCCTGCTGGGTTTTGGTCTTGTTTTGGTCCGGTATTTCCTTACTATGCCTCCATTCCTCCTTTTGGGAATGGTAATGTGTATTTGGTTCCACTGTATGTCAGGAGTATGTAATTTGTCTTTTGATTTTATAGAGGATTACAGTTAAGATATTTACCTGAGTCTCAGAAGAGACTTTGAACTGTGGACTTTTGAATTGTATTAAGACTGATAATGACTATGGGAAGTTTTAAAGTTAGAACCCTGAGACCCTCTTCATTTACCTGCTACCCCCAATCCCTCCAGACCCCCACTAATTGCTCTTTTAGCTTCTGTAAAATGCTTGACTCTTGCTTTAGACATGCCTAGACATGCCCTGGCATGCCCTGACCCCCCACCTGCTATTCCCCACCCCCCCTTCCAGGAAACTATAGATTAAGCAAGTGGGGACATGAAAACTGCCCTATAAAGTAAAAATGGAGACTCCTGGCCCCACAGATAACAGTCAGCACATTCCGCAGCCCTGAGAATAGCACCTACCAATAAGAAACTTCCAGGGCTGCATCTTATACATCCAATCAGTTTAAAATTATGTTGGCGCGCATGGACATCTCCGGTATCCCCCTCCTCTCTTTGTCTAAAACCTATAAAAGGCTCCACTTTCCCTTACTCTGGGCTCTCAGCATAGATCCGTTGAGTTGGTGAGGTCTGAGAGCCCGAGCTTAAGCCCGAATAAACCATAAACCTTTGCTTTTGCATTTTGGTGTGTTGGGTCCTCGGTGGTCTTTTTGGGGTCCAGGGGATGAGGTACAACATTTGGGGGCTCGTCCAGGATCCCCCCAGAGACCTCCGAGAGGAATCGACCCCAAAAGCTTTGTGATCAACCGGCCAGGTAAGTTTTTGTAAAACTGTGTCTGTCCACCTGTCTTTTCTATACTTTCCCTTTGGTCGCAGCCATCTGATCTCAGTTTTTTTTGTTGCTGGAACACTAGCAAGGCAACCTGGAGGATTCGGGAGACGTCCCCATCCTCATCGGGGTGGGTATTCCCCACCAGACACCCCACCAGGACGCTAGTCCATCTGAAACCTCAGAAGACCTTGCGACCCTGTTGGGACACGTGCATCCTATCCGTATGGTCTTTGGCACAATCAAGCCAGGGAATCCACACGGCCGAGAGTCTAGACCATCTGAAAGCTGCGGTAGTTTATTTTGGGCCCTCTGTCTGTCTGTGTCATTCTTGTGTCTTGTGATCTTCGTTCTAATTTCTTTGTTGACGAAACGGACGGGACTGATAAATATTATGGGCAACAGCCCATCTTCCCCTCTAGATCTTACACTTAGTCCACTAGGGGGACATTAAGACGATTGCCCATAACAATAGTGTAGATGTAAAGAAAAAGAAATGGACAACTTTATGTTCTGTTGATTGGCCCTTCTTCAATGTTGGATGGCCCCCTAAAGGGACTTTTAACCTGAGTTCGATTTCCAGGGTAGAGTACCACGTCTTCTGCCCATGGACGGGCCACCAGGGCCAAATCCCATACATCGTGACCTGGCAGGGCCTCATCGAACAACCCGATGGCCCCCCCGCCTGGGTCAAGTCCTTCCTTCCCCCGATTAATCCAACTGCTCCCCCTCCACCTCTGCAGGTCCTCCCTCTCAGACCAAAGGCAGAAGAGAAACCCATTCTCCAGGGAGGCATGGAGGAGAACAACATCTTTCCCCTACCCTACTCCTCTCAGACAGGCACCCTGCCAATGGCACCACAAGAGCAGGCCCTGCCTCCTAATCCTGAGGAGCCACCATCACTTCCACATGGACCTGCACAGGCCACAAGGAGCTGGAGGGGGGCGGCCTCCCAGCCTGACACCATTGTCCTCCCCCTCCAGCCAGTGGGGCCCCCAGATGGAAAGGGCAATCAGCCCTTTCATTACTTGCCCTTTGCCACCAGTGATCTTTACAATTGGCACTCACAGAATGCGCCTTTCTCTGAAAACCCCAGGGACTTGATTAACTTATTGGAAACTATTCTCTTCACTCACCAGCCCACCTGGGACAATTGCCACCAGCTCCTGAGTGTCCTGTTCACTACTGAGGAGCAAAACAGGATCCTGGAGGCAGCCTGGAAATTGGTTCTGGGCCCCACCGGAGACCCTACCACAGACCCAGGCATCATTAATGACAGCTTTCCCCATAGCTGTCCCAACTGGGACTACAACACGGCAGAAGGTAAGGAGAGGCTCCTGGTCTACCACCAGACTCTGTTAGCGGGTCTCAAAATGGTGGCTCGAAAACCTGCCAATATGTCTAAGGTCTATGATGTCAGACAGGGGCCCGAAGACAGACCAGCGTCATACTTAGAGAGGTTACAAGATGCCTTCTGGTGGTTCACTCCATATGAC
>NW_008355811.1:1515055-1516585 GCF_000622305.1 Nannospalax galili
AGACAGGAAGCAAGCCTGACCAGGGTCCTGGAGAGACAACAGGCCCACCACAAGAAGGACCTCAGAGAGATATTATTGGCAACCAACCCCCAGTACGGAGGGAGCTCATCAGCAGGGTCCAGACCATGAAATAAGGTAGGGAAAAACCAGTGTGTGTACTGCACGGAGGAAAGGCACTGGGTGAAGGACTGCCCCAAGAAGAATAAGCGATCAGCTAAGGTATTACCAGCTCTGATTGGGGGTGAAGACAGTGACTAGGGGAGATGGGGCTCAGGTCCCCTCCCTGAGCCCAGGGTAACCCTGAAAATAGAGGGGAAACCAATTGAGTTTGTGGTGGATACTGGTGCCCAGAATTCGGTTTTATTGGAGCCAAGAGGGCCAGTGTCCTCCAGAACTACATGGGTACAGGGGGCAACAGGAACAAAGCCCTATTCATGGACTACCCGAAGAACAGTAGATTTAAGGAAGGGCCGAGTATCCCACTCATTTCTAGTAATCCCAGAATGTCCCTACCCACTTCTGTGCAGAGATTTATCATCAAAAATGAGGGCACAGATCCACTTCACAGCTAAAGGAGCCACCCTGCTTCACAATGGGGCACTGGTTCAGGTTCTAGTCACCAACGGCCTGGCTGAGGAATATAGACTCCATCAGGAGCTGATCCAACCAAACCCTGATATATCAGATTGGCTCCAAAAATTTCCCCAAGCCTGGGCAGAAACAGGGGGTATGGGTCTGGCAGGACATAGGCCTCCTGTGTATGTTGAACTCAAAGCAGGGGCGGACCCTTTTAAAGTGCACTAGTATCCTATGCCCCTAGAGGCAAAACGTGGAATTACTCCACATATCAGAAGATTAATGGAACTGGAGGTGCTGAGAACAACCCAGTCTGCCTGGAACACCCCACTCCTGACTGTCAAGAAGCTCCAATCCGGGGATTTGAGGGAGGTACAAGATTTGAGGGAGGTGAACAAGCGAGTCATTGATATTCATCCCACTGTCCCCAACCCTTATACGTTACTCAGTACCCTGCCACCAGATCGGCAATGGTATACAGTTCTGGACCTCAAGGATGCCTTCTTCAGCCTGCCACTAGCTCCCAGCAGTCAGCCCTACTTTGCCTTCGAATGGCATGATCCAGAGGCAGGAATCAGTGGCCAGCTGACCTGGACGCAACTGCCTCAAGGGTTTAAAAATTCTCCAACTATATTCGATGAGGCCCTGCATGAAGATCTGGGTGAGTACAGAGCCCAACACCCCGACATAAGCCTGTTACAATATGTAGATGACTTATTGATTGCGGCACTGGACCAGGAGTCCTGTCTGGAGGCAACAGAGGACTTACTCCACATACTTGGGGACTTGGGACACCGGGCCTCAGCAAAAAAAGCTCAGATATGTCTGCAAGAAGTGACTTACCTAGGGTACATCCTCAAGGAGGGGCAGCGGTGGTTGACTAAGGCCCGTAAAGAGACTGTACTAAAGATACCTGCACCGACCTCCAGAAACAGGTGAGGGAATTCCTGGGTA
>NW_008355811.1:1518820-1526565 GCF_000622305.1 Nannospalax galili
AGACCCTTCCTGCTAACCTGTCTATTGTTGACATTGAACTGCTTATCGGCTGATGGCACCTTTCCTGCAAGTAACATAAATCCCCATATGCCCCAAAACTTAACTTGGGTAATCACCAACCCCACCATGGGGACGGTCATCAACTCTACCTCCAAGACAGCCTCTCCCAACACTTGGTACCCCGACCTTTGGGTTGACCTCTGTGATGTCTTTGAAGGAGAATGGGAACCTCATGACCAGACCCCCTTTCCTCCCTTTGGCTGCCGAGACCCCGGCCCTAGATCACGCACGCGAAGCCTCGCCATTTACATCTGTCCAGGCCACGGACGCAGCAGACAAGTTAAGAACAAATGTGGGGGACCTGGGGATTATTATTGTGCCGATTGGGGCTGTGAGACCACCGGCACATACTGGTGGAAAGGGTCATCAACTGGGGATATAATAACCCTACAACGGGCCCCCAGATCTACCACCCTGGGATGGGGAGGGACCACTGGAGGAAATATGGGGGGCCCTGTGCCCAACCATGGTGCAACCCCCTCATAATTCAGTTCACTGAGAAAGGAAAACAGTCTATGGGGTGGGATGTAGGACACACATGGGGCCTATGGCTATATGCTGCAGGGAGAGACCCTGGGGCCCTCTTTATCGTTCAATTCCTCCTCTGACCGGTCGTCCATGCACTGGGACCCAACCGAGTCCTAAACAAGCTGGAAAATAAGTGAGTTGGAAGAAAATCAGTTTCTTTCTTCTGGGAATTGTGTCATGATTCTAAAGGGCAGAGCTAGAATCTGTAAGAGCTGTCCTCCCTTCAGAGAAGAACTTGATCTTCAAGGACAGCTCAGTGAGAGGGACTCTAGACAGAGTTATGGCAGTTCCCGACATGCCTGGGTAGCCAGATTCAGCTCTCTTCCAGCATCTTACTCATAAAGGGCAGTCTTTTGGTTCCTCCATATGTGACAGAGACTCCTGTTTGTCTTCAACTGGCCTCACATAGGTTTCAAAGACAGCCCTTCCTCCATGTCTCTCCAATTAGTGAGCATCTCTGTGGTTTGCCCTACTTGGTGAGCTTGTGGAGGTGTCAGTATGCTCTGTTCAGATTTTTGGTCACCAGAGGTCTGAGGTGACAATTCAAAGGGGTCAGCATCCTGAGGAAGCCCTAGCCCTGAGGACATGACTATTGACTGGCTTTACTCCTTGAACCAACCAAAATGTATCTTCGGTATCCCCCTAATCTCTTTGTCTAAAACCTATAAAAGGCTCCACTCTTCCTTACTCTGGGCTCTCAGCACGGATCCGTTGAGTTGGTGAGGTCTGAGAGCCCGAGCTTAAGCCCGAATAAACCATAAACCTTTGCTTTTGCATTTTGGTATGTTGGGTCCTCGGTGGTCTTTTGGGGGTCCAGTGGATGAGGTACAACAGGACTAAATGCATTTTGCATTTTGCATTTTATATGGTCATGAGTCCATGGGACGCAGGGGGTGGAATGTGGTGGTTTGAATGAAAATGTCCCCCATAGGCTCCAAGTATTTGGACATTTTGTCCCTCGATGGTGGTGCTGTTTGGGGAGGTTTTAGAAGGTGCGGCTATCCTAGAGGTAGCACATCTCTGGTGGTGGGCTTAGAGAGTTCTTAAGCCTTGCCAGATCTCCAGTTGCTCTTTCTTCCTGTGCGGGCTGGAAGATGTAGAGCTTAGCTTCCACTGCTCCTCCTCTAGCCACCTCTGCAGCCATGCCTCCCAGCCAAGATGTACTATAATTCTCCTGGAAACATAAGCTCAAATAAACTCTCCCTTTTTTTTTTTTTTTTTTTTGGTCTTTTTGAGACAGGGTCTCCCTGTAGCCCCAGCTATCCATCCTGGAACTCACTATGTAGACCAGGCTGGCCTTGAACTCAAAAAGATCGCCTGCCTCTGCCTCGAAAGTGCTGGGATTAAAGGTGTGTGCTACCACGCCTGACTTAAACTCTTCCTTTTATAAAAAAAAATCTTTTTTTGTGTGTCTCTGTGTGAGAGGTGTGTGTAGGTATGTGGGTTCATTCTTGTGTGTGAGTGTAGGTCCACCTGTGGAAGCCAGAAGACAGTGGGTACAGGTCCTCACTTTCCACCTTGCTAGAGACAGTCTTTGTTGTTTTTCACTGAGAATACCAGATTAGCTGACCCAAGCACTCCTGGAGATTCTCCTGAATCCACCTCCTATCTTGACATGAGAGTGCTGGGACTAGAGGCATGAGAAACCTGTAGGCTTTTTACATGGACTCTGGATATTGAACCCCAGCCCTCATGCTTGTGTGGCAAGTGCTTTTCCCACTGAGCCAACCCCCCAACCACATCCTCATTTTAAAAGTTTACAGGATCTGGGTGTGGTGGTACATGCCTTTAATCCCAGCACTCAGGATGCAAAGGCACATGGATCTCTATGAGATTGAGGTCAGTCTAATCTGTTTAGCAAGTTCCAGACCAGAATTCCAGACCAACTGGGGCTACAGGGAGACCCTGTCTTAAGAAAATAAAATAAAAGTTATAGGGTTAGTGTTTTATATCTGCCATGTTCAAGTGCATTTCACAATGAAGTTCATGCCAAAGTTGTTGTTGCTTTGTTAGCCTGAGTTTGGTGGAACAAAATCAAATAAAACCCTTGTCAGAACAGGGGCTATGGTTCAGTAGTAGAATGTTTACCTCAAATGCCTGAAGCCTTAGCTGGACTCAATCCCCAGAACTACAAAAGAAAAAAAAAGGGGGAAGAGAAGGGGAGCAGAGAGCAGGGAGGAGGGTACAGATGGGAAAGAAGAGGGAAAAAGGAACAAACCCAACATATGTAATATATATTGTAATTCTAAGAAGCAGAGAAAGAGGGGGGACAAGTAGGTCCTGTAGGGTAGGGTAGATATGCTCAATGTACATTGTACACACATATGAAAATGTTCTCTCTCTCTCCCTCTCCCTCCTTCCCTTCCTCCATTCCTCCCTTCCTCCTTCCTTCACTCCCTCTCTCTGTCCATGTGTGTGTATGTACATATGCCTGGGCACCAGAGGAGGACACTAGGTGTTCTGCTCTATCACTCACCTTATTCCCTTGCAGCAAGGTCTCTCATTGAACCTGGAGCTAAGCTGACAGCTAGTTAGCTCCAGCAATCCTCCTGTCTCTGCCTCCCACAATGTTGAGGTCCCAGGCCCACAGCCACACCCAACTTTTTAAGTGGGTTCTGGGGATTCAGACTTAGGTCTTCATATCCACTGAGCCATCTCCCCAACTTCATATTGGAGACTCTTTAAGTGAGTGTGTTCATTAATACTGCTGGACAGTCTGACACCCTGGCCTTTGGCACACCCTGTGCAGTGCTGGGTCTCAGTGCTGGTGAGGCTCACAGAACAGAGGACAGTCCAAAGTGTCCTGGCTGATACTTGTGAGTCATGGTTGACTCACAAGATTAGTATAAGAACCAAACACCAAGCTCCTCTTCTTTTTTTTTTTTTTTTTTTTTTTTTTTGAGACAGGATCTTACTATATAACCCTGGCTGGCCTGGAATGTTTTCTGTAGACCAGGCTGGACTGAACTCATAGAGATCTACCTGACTCTGCCTCTGAGTGCTGGAATCAAAGGTGTGGACCACCATGCCTGGCTCCTCCTCTTTGTTTTTTTATTTTTTTATGGTTCTGATGATCTAACTCAAGACCTCATACATGCTAGACAAGGGTGCTACTACTGAGCTACACCCCCACACCAAGAATCAAATACAAGAAGGAAGGTGTGGGAATGTAGCTTAGTGGTAATGTGCTTATCTAACATCCATCTAGGTTCAAGCCCTAGCACTGAAGGGAACAAAAAAAGAGTGAGTAGTCCTTACTGAGGTTACGGCAGGAGGCAAAAGTCAAGCTTGAGTGAGGATTGATGAAATCCTCCCCAGTCCCTCCCCCTTCCCCTTCTACCTTCCCTGTGCAGATCCCAGAGTGGGGCACCTCAGGGCTTGCCCCTCGTAGCCACTCTGATGGACTGAAGGGCAATTAAAAGAGAAACAAACTCTGAAAGCAGCAACATTTGGTAAACGGGTAGAAAGCTATGCTGGGAACTGTCCACACCCACACAGTCATCACAAAGCTGAGGCCCCCAGAACCAGAGCAGCAGACGGAGCCATCTCGAGTGAACTCTGAACAGCGAATACTTCGAGCACTCAAGGCTGGGAAAGGCCCTCCAGGAGACTGATGAGGCTGCAAATATTTCTACTCCAACCTCTTTGGATGATTGTGCTGTGAAACTCAAGTGTGAGCTGAAAAATAAAACTACCATGTGAGTGACGTCCCTTCTAGATTAATGCGGCTCTCTTTGGGTTGGTTCCAGAAATCTGCACATAATTTCAATTAGGAGCTCAATGACATTCAGTACAAAACTTGTCACTTCTCTCTGAAACAGTCCTTGTTGAAGTAGATTCAAGTGACTACTCCTAATGCCAATTACCGTCACATAATGAGGCGCTTCTATAACGTGCTGAAGAGCTTTCTTAAACTGGAACTTTGTTACAGTTGAATATTGCAAAATACTGGTTGATTTGCTGTTAAAAGGAGGAGTAACTCCAAAAATCTGCATCTCTCTCAACATGGCAATAGTGGCGCTCCTTCCAATTCTGCCCTCGGCAGACAGCAAGGCCGAGCACATAGGAAATGGCACACCACAAGCCTCAGCCTTCAAAGTCAGACGCTTCACTAGCCTACCCAGAGCAAACACCTGAATATGGTGAAGGTCAAGGCCCTCCCAAGGGTCAGAGCTTCTCCATCGCTGCACTAGGAAAATAAGTGAAAGAAAAATCCCGAGAATTACACATGATACAGCAGGTTAGCTTTTGTATTATGTAAGGGTTTTGTAAGCTGTATCCAACCCTCTGCATACACACATCCACTTTCACCCACAGGGACTCATCCTCACAGCCACTCAAACACACTCACCCTCTCACAAATATACCCTCAGAGGGTCTTTTCTGTCTCATTCACTGGCATTGAAAATCTGAAAATGGGGCTGGAGAGATGGCTCAGTGGTTAAGAGCATGGCTTCTCTTCGAAAGGATTTGGGTTCAGTTCCCAGGACCCACATGGTGGCTAATAACTGTCTGTAACTCCAGTTTTCTTCTGGCCTCTGTGGGTATTGCACAACATGGGTGCACTTAACAAACATGAAGGCAAAACACTCATACACATAACCACAATATATGGACTTCAAGCAGATGGTACTGATGCCTATGATGAGCCAAGGACTGGCCAGGTGCAAGCAAGCAGTCACCCGGTTTCCCAGAGGCAGGAGTGAGACAGCCTAGAAAACTGTTCCAGCCTTAGAGGGTGGGTGCTGCTACAGCTTCTTACTCCTTAAGAAATCCACATTTTTATGGGAAATGTTTAAAAATTGTATTATGTGTGTCCTGGTTTTTTTGTTTGTTTTTTGTTGTTGTTGTTATTGTTGTTGTTAAGACAAAAGTCTTGTTCTGCAGCCCAGGCTGGAACTTGCTGTGTAATCCAGGCTGACCTCAAACTCATAGCAGTCCTCCTATCTTAGCCTCTCAACTGCTGGGGTTATAGGTGTGAGCCACCAGAACTCATAAGGGTTATATATATATTAAAAACTTTTTATGGCCCAAACATAAAGCATTGCTGGTGGGAATGGAAGTTGACAGAACCCTAAATGGAGGAATCTGGCAGGAATTACCAAAACTGAGTAGGCCTTCTCCCTTTGACAAAATTGGGCATATTTGGGATGGTATGACTATAGTCAGACCTTGACTCTTGAACCTCTATCCTCCAATACACACTCACACACTTGAGGGTTTTTTAAATATTTTATTTATTATTTTTATTTTATGTGTATGCGTGTATTGCCTGCATGTAGGTAAGTGCACCCGTGTTGTGCAATGCCTGTGGAAGACAGAAGAGGCTGTCGGATCCCCTGGAACTGGAGTTATGGACAGTTACTAGCTGCCATGTAGGTGCTGGGGTTCAAACTGGGTCTTCTGCAAGAACAACCAGTGTTCTTAACTGCTGAGCCATCTCTCCAGCCCCCACACTTGGGGTTTTAATTAGAGAGAGGCTAGGCCACATGCACATTATACCCTCAATAACAAAAACTGGAAACAGCCCCCATTCACACAGGGTCCTACAATGTTACATACAAAAGATTCCCCCAGGAGGTTGTGGAAATGGGTTCAAGAGTTCTCACATGGCCCTGGCATCTTCACATGGCATTGAAGATGGGATATTTAAAGAAGTGTACAGGGTGGTGACTATCATGTAAGAAAGGGTATATATTCACACACACATACACACAAACAAAGGTGTGTGCTCATGTTTTTATATTTGTTTACATTTTTACTTTCTAAAAGAAATTGTGAGTTGGGCATGGGGGCACACACCTGTTGTCCCCACACTCTGGAGGTTGAGACCATAGAACTATTAAAATTTTTATTTATTATTTTTATTTTGTGTATGAGTGTATTGCCTGCAAGTCTATAAGTGCACCCATGTCATGCAATGTTCGAGGAGGTCAGAAGAGGGTGTTGAATCCCCTGGAAGTGGAGTTATGGATGGTTGTCAGCTGCCATGTGGGTACTGGGAATCAAACCTGGGTCCTCTGCAAGGGCTTAGTGCCCTTAACTGCTGAGCCATCTCACCAGCCCCGACCACAGAATTTTTTTGAGGCTAGCCTGATATATTAGTTGCTTTTCTCATTGCTGTGACCAAATACCTGACAAAAGCAATTTAAGGGTTTATTTTGGCTCACAGTTCATGGTGGGAAAGTTGTGATTTCAAGAGCTTTTGGCAGCTGGTCACATTGTGTCCACAGTCAGGAAGCAGAGAGAAATGAATACTGGCTCTCAGCTTGCTTTCTCCTTTGTATTCAGTCTAGGACCCCAGCCCATGGGATGGTGCTGTCCATACCCAGGATGAGTCTTTCCACCTCAGTTAACCTAATGTAGAAACTCCCTCAGAGGTTTGTCTCCTAGGTTATTCTAGATTCTGTCAATGTTGACAATGTTATTCATCACATCTGAGCTACAGAGTGAGTCCCTGTCTCAGAGAAAGGAAGGAGGGAAGGAGGGAAGGAGAAGGGAGGGATGAACAAACAAACTATGGAAGAACAAACTCAAACGTAATCAACCAGTACCTCCCAAGAGGGGTGAAGGCACAGAAACAAAGGCCAGGACTCTAAGGTGTCTGTTGTCTAGTTTAGGACTTAGATCTATAAATGTCCTCCTCCTCTATTAAAAAAAAAAAAAAGCAAATAAATGGGGCTAGAGCACTGACTGTTCCTGCAGAAGACCTGAGTTTGAATCCCAGTACCTACATGGCAGCTAACAACCATCCATAATTCCATTCCCAAGGGATCTAACACTCTCTTCTGTCCTCCACAGGCACTGCATGACATGGGTGCACTTACAGGCATGTAGGCACAACACTCATACATATAAAATAAAAATTAATAATTTTTAAGCAAATAAGAGAAAATTGTCCTTTAAAAAACTGAAATGGGGGGCTGGAGAGATGGTTCAGCAGTTAAGAGCACTGACTGCTCTTGCAGAAGACCTGGGTTCAAATCCCAGCGCCCACATGACAGCTAACAACTGTCCATAACTCCAGTTCCAGGGGATCGAACAGCCTCTTCTGTCCTTCGCGGGCATTGCAAAACATGGGTGCACTTGCCTACATGCAGGCAATACATGCGTACACATAAAATAAAAATAATAAAATATTTTTTTAAAAAAGAACA